>NW_010144727.1:40092-79523 GCF_000699245.1 Pterocles gutturalis
AGGAGCCAGAGAACTTAAGGATGCTCCTGCTCTGGAAGGCAGGGATCACTACCTTTGAGCCCATGCCTTTAGGGGTCATTCCTCACCACGGCTCTGGTTACTGGTCTCCAATCTCGGCACAGCAGGAGGCAAAGCAGACCTCACCAGCGTTTGGTGAGCACTGGGAGCTCTCTGGTTGGAAAACACTGGAGAAAGACCAGGCCTCCTGGTATTTGCCCCTGACTTTCCTTGATTTCCCCAGGTCACCAGGGCTGGACGGGCTGTGCATAAGAAGAAATCTGGATTTTCTCCCTGTTAGCCCAAGCCAGGTAGGGGCTGCTCTGGGAGGCTGCAGATGCACAGGGCTGCTGTGATGCTACACCAGCACACCACAGCTCTTGCCACAGGTTTATGCATGGGTCTAGTGTCATGGTGGGTTTTTTCATTGTTTTAAGTACTCAGAATTTTTTTAAGTGGTGGAGGCCATTTGAAAAGTATTTAATTTTGAGGCTCGGACAAAGATTTGAGCTTTAAAGGCATATTCTAGTGGGCAGTACTTAATAGGAATTAGTCTGGACTAAGGTAAAAAAGATAGCTCTCACTTTCAGCCTGGCAGCCAAGACACAGGTATGTCACCAAGCTGCCTGGGATTTCCAGGTAAGCCGAAATCCCCTGGCTGAGGAGCGTTATAGAGCACTACTAACATAATCTGATGAAAAGCAATAGTTTATTTTAGCAACCAGTGTGTTCAGCTGCCCTAACATCCAGCTCTTGCTACTGGAGTGTTGCAGAGGCCAGGTTTCCCTGGGGCTGATTCTGGACAAAGGTCAAGTGCTGGATTTCTGGGATTGGCTCTGAGCTATAGAAGTGGCAAGAGAGAGGCTTCTCATGGCCAAAGCTGTCCGGGGGGAATGCAGGAGAGCAGTACCACACATACTCGATGGGGCTGGGAGCAGCACACAGACCAACTTTCAATTTCAAAACCATCACTATGGAGGATTTGGAAGATCTCTGCAAGGTTACAGCAGAGCTGGTAACTCAGGAAAAAGAAAATTAATCAGCACAGGTTTGCAGCATTAGTCCTGTGAAGCTGTGTGGTTTTTTTTTTAAAAAGGACACTATATGTGCTGGCCTGAGCAGCTCCTTGTGAAGAGGACCTGAAAGTACCATCTTGACTGCCATTTAGTTTGTTTACTCTAGGGCTCAGCAAGCATGTTAACCAAGGAAATTAGTTTTTATTGTTCCTTATTCACTCCTCAATTATTTTACACACACTTAGCATAAGGAGCTTTCCCATGAGCCTGCCAGAATAAAAGCTATTTTCTAAAATGAAAATCTACCTCTTGCTCAAACCAGAACCACCAAGGAAGGAGATCCCCTGGGCTGCCAGGTGTCTGACTGCAATCCAGCCTCTACCTCACAGATACCCAAATTCATCATAAGCTTCCCAGTCTCCTGTCCTGCCCCAGAGAACAGAGGGGAAAAAAAGCAAGAAACAGCCTGCATCTCCAGAGAGTTCTGCTCTCCAGCCCGGCACTTCCACAGGGATGCTGTGCCAGGCTGATGAAGCACAGTGTGTCTGGTCTGCCCTCAGTTACAGTACGTTTCACTCTTCCCCAAGGAAACATAGAATTTTTTAATTAAGCATTAAAGTGATTCAATTATGAGGAATGCTTTCTTGTTGAGCTAAAACCCGTTCCACACAAGAGTACAGCAAGGCTTTGGACAATTCTGGAGAGGTTTTGCTGACTGGTGGGTCAAGAAACATCGCATCTCAGAAATGGGATTTTTTTTTTCCCTTACAAAAAGCACTGAATTGTGCTCTCTGCAAGTGCAAAAGACAGTGGAAAAACAAGAGAAAATGATACAGACAAAAAAAGATAGACAAGCTTCTTGAACCACAGAGAGAGGCCAAGCAAAAGCGTACAGCCGAGTATTTCAGGCTGCTGGGGCTGTTAGCAGGGGTGATGCCCCAGTACCTCCCAATCTGGCATGGACAGGAGGAGGTTGAGTTTTGGGCAACTAAACAGGATTGCTTTTGCCAACACAGTCCTCACAAGCAATCTCAAAACCCTTGATGAAACTTGCTAATTGGCACATCAAACCACAATGACTGACAGCTGTCAAGCCAACACAGCCCAGTGTCAGCTCTGCAAGGCAACTGAAGTGAAAAACATTCTACATCCCATGAAAGGCACGGAATTTTTTTCATCTTGAAAACAAACAGTCCCCCTTCCTGCTGGGCTGCTGTCTCCAACAGGTACCAGCTCTACGGTGGCCACAGCCCTGCCTGGTCGGAGTGCTCGGTTCAGCCCCAGGAGGTGCCATGGTCCCACCTGGGGCCAGGCTGCAGTGGGCTGCTCCAGACCCCCCGCCTTCCTGCCCCATGGTCGCCCAGGTCCCTGACAGCACTCGGGAGCCACCACTGAAAGACTCAGGCTGGATTCAGATGACATATTCCTGGAGAACAGAGCCATGGAGGCAGGGAAAGCCTCCAGAGAAAGGCCAGAAACCAAGGAGAGATAACAAAGCTGTGAAAGCACTTTGCCTCCACAGCTGAACTACAAGCGACTGTGTATGCTGAGTTTAGGCATGACAGCCCTTTAGCCTCTTTCCAAGCAGGACTCAGCCCCAATCCTCTCCTCCTCATCCTCACCAGAGGCGAGGGAGCAGGAGCAGTCTCTGGGGCACACTCCCAGCGCTGCCTCACAGCTTTCTCTGCGGGAGCATGAGAGAATGTATTTCAATTTGTAACATCCAATATGGACTAGCCTTTGGGAGGAAAAAAACCAAATGTCACAGACACTGTCTAGACAAACGTAGCCACCTTCCAGGCGCCTGCTCCCTCCCATCCACTACATCTGCCTTCACACACTGCAGCTGGCCTCTCCAACACCCCTCCGTGTCTGCTGCTCTGTGCTGATGCTGTCTCCATTTGTTTCAGGGCTTGGGGAACCCCTTCCAAGCCAGCACACCACACACGTGCAGGGACGGCTGCAGAGCAGTCAACCAGCAGCACAACTGCAGCTCATGGAGCCATGTCTGAGCGCACTTCATACTGACTGGAGAGGGTATTGGTAAGAGTGGAGCTGAGGCAGTTTGGAGCTCAGTCCAAAACCTGGCCAAGAAACTGAATAAACATCCGTGCAGGCAGCATGCCACAAGCTGCCTGCTGCCGCTACATTGCCAGGAGCACAGTTACTGCAATGTGGATAAGACCCTGTGATGTGACTCTGGTCCCATGTCAGATCCAGGCTCTGCAGAATACAAAATGCATTTGAGAGACAGTGTTTTGAGAGCACTCTCCTACAGGGGCTGAAGGCTGGGTGAGAGCTGAAGGACACAAATAGAGCATCCATGAGCTCTGAGATGAGGGAGGCTGTTGCTGAGACCCAGAGTTGGACACAAAGCTGCTTCCATGTCAGCAGCCACCCGAAGGGCCGGGTGTCACCTCCTCTGCTGAGCAGTGATGAATGCTGCAGCAGCACCAAGTTGCACTCAGCAGTAGAGCTTCATGAACCCTTTGTTGACATAAGCATCTAGTGATCAAGCAATATATATGGACTTGCTTTTCCGTGCCAGCCAGCAAACTTGATGCTTAAAGCAGGCTTATAAGAAAGATGGGGATAGACTTTTTAGTAGGGCGTGTTGCAATAGGACAAGAGGTAATGGTTTTAAACTAGAAGAGGTCAGATTCAGACTAGATATAAGAGAAACATTTTTTACAATGAGGGTGGTGAAACACTGGCATGGGTTGCATAGAGAGGTGGTAGATGCCCCATCCCTGGAAATGTTCAAGGTCAGGTTGGATGGGGCTCTGAGCAACCTGATCTATTTGAAAACGTCACTTCTCATTCTAGGGGGGTTGGACTAGATGACCTTTGAAGGTCCCTTCAAACCCGAACTATTCTATGATTCTTGAAACAGCATGGCCTTCCCAGCAGACATGTCTGGATACAACAAGCACAGATCAAGAGCCAGCACCACAAAAGATGCCCTTCCCAAACTCTTCCTCCACTGCTTCAGTGAAGCTCAATGAAAAAAGTAACTTTTTTTACTTTTCCTAACTATTTTGGGGAAATGAGTTTCTGTCCTGGGTGGCAGGCTGACACAGAGTGTCCTATGTTCCCACAGCTTTAGGGCACCAGCTCTGATGGGAGCAGAGCACAGAGGGCTGCGAAACAAGTGTATAGCAATAGGTGACCTTCCACGACCCAGGTAATTTGTGCCCTACTTTACTTAATCCCTGGAAATCCTGGACCATAACCTCAGGACCTGCTTGCAGCAAACTGTGCTAAAATTAAACCAAACTTTTTCCAATGAGGTTTGTAGAACTCAGGCATGTACTTTTTTCCTCCTCAGAAGCTTTGCAATTTAACTGTTTCCAGCCCAGAAAGGTGAGCTGTGGATGGACCTGGGCAAGCGTACAAGAACCAGTTCTGCAGGAGCAGGGATCTGAGGCAGTATTAACGTTGCTTGGTTGAAGTATAAGAGTTGAAAGCCTCAGTTTTGCCACCTGCAAATGGAGATGATGATCCCTGTCTTCACAAAGCATCTTCTGTGACGCAAATGAAAGTGTGAGGAAATGTATAAGGATTATTATTCTGAAGTATAATTGCTGTTGAAAAAGTTGATGATGGAGGAGACTCTGAGTCTATGACTTGGGAACAAGCAGAGATCATTCCTGATCCATCATCTCAGCTACTTCTCTTTGTGCCCATATACACTTCTTGGCTCGTTACACCCAGTTTGTGCCTTTGTGTCCCCTAGGGCAGGACAGAGACCATTTTTCCATCCAGCTGGAGAAAATCTGCTGACCAAGAAGTGCCTGCTCCCTTACCCCCACCAGGAAGCAGATGCCACGTTCTCAGGCAGCAAGATGCATCCTCAAAGGGATGAACCGTATCAAATGAATAGTTAGACACAGTTTGGCCCAGGTTCAGCTGACCTAAATTCTGCCTGATTTCCCAGCCTAGCATGGTCCGTGGGAAGACCCACAGCTTTCAGCAGCATCTGCCAATAGCAGACATCAGACAAAGGTGGAAATTAGGGCATCTGAATCTGGGCCAGTGGTCTTCAGTCCTGAGATCCCATCCTTCATTGCAATCCTGTCCCTGCTGCTGGGATGGGAGGCGAGCAGCCCAGCCATTGCCACCCCGAGGATTCAGGCTGACTACTATCTTGCTTCTAATACTGGACTGACAGCAAGAAATGGAGAAGTGCAAGAGCAACATTTGTAAGGGAGAAAAAAGGAAAGGGAGCCCATCACCCCCAGGAAAACACCACCAAAAACTTGGTGAAAGAGAAGATGAAAGACTGAAACCTTGTTCACTCAGACTTTGTTAATCAGCGTTCTCCCACCATGGTGTTGAAACCAGGCTGCAGTCCCAGCTGCAAAGCTGCTCACACCCACAGCTGCTGCAGCTGTGCATGTGCATCTGTGTGTGTGCAAACGTGAAGCAAAAGGTACAGTGGGGAGAGGGGATCAATCAGGCAGCACAATATGTGCATCGCTAACACTGGCTGCACACAGGCTCCGTGGCTGTGCTCATCTCCTTTCCCTGTGCATTACAAAGCCAGGTCAGCTTTGGAGACCTGGAACTTCAGCTGAAAATCAGCGACTTACAATTCAGAAGAAAACTTTTTCCCTATTCATTATTCATCCATTTCAAGGACTACAAAGCTACTTTTCCTGCCATTTTGCCACATTTCAATCATTTGCAGTAAAGCAAATCAATCATTTACATGAGTTACTATTTGGTTCAACCTACACACGGCTAAAAAAGACAAGGGCTCTCCTTGAATGAGGACAGCGCGTTACACGAATGAAGCTGACAAGAACAGGATCTCTGGCTCATCTCCTGCCACTCACTGACAGTGATTTATGAAGGGCTGTTTGTCAGTTATTTCCTCTTTACATTCTTATTCTGCCTGACTGCAAAACTACCAGTGTGGAAACAAAACTGTTCAGAAAAAGACAATCAACCATTTGAATCAGGTGCCTCTCAATTTACCATCAGAGATTTAGAATAATTTTTGACTAGAAGTAGAGAAAACCACAGGCTCCACGGCATGCTTACAAAATGGGCCATGCCACCTGGGCACCCTGCCTCTCTTCCCAGGGATGCTGTGACTCCTAAATATTCTGCATGGCCACGATGTCCCTCCTGCCTGGTGGGTACTGACAGCACCAGAGAGGCACATGGATGGTTTGCACACTTTGTTTAGGGCCATGCTGCACTTATTGGGCCAACTGCTCAGAGCGCTCTCAGCCCTAGGCTCAATTATACGTCGAGGGCTGGTTTTTGGAGCCTGACATATTCCACAGATGCATGGCCTTGCTACAGAGCCTTTCTGGTGCTTTACTGTTCTTGAGATCCCACCTCTTGCAATCTTTTACCCAGGCACTAAGCCACTCCGCTGCTGAGTTGCCAGAGGATTTACTTATACATGTCTTCTTCTTGGAACAGCCCCAAAATCCATGTCAGTCATGATCACACTCAAATTCCACATCAGGCAGCTTTCCTCACCTGCCTGGAAATGTTATTATTTTAGCCTGCTGCCACAAAGAGACAGATTAGTATCAATTTTAGATCAAGCTATTTAAAAGATCCTGTCCTCCTTTTCAGGTCTAACTGCAGGCCACACACACACCCTCGAGATGCCTGAACTGTTGGCGTAGATCATGGGTATAAAACCCACACCCTCTAGGGGCCGCACCTACAGAAATGAAGGATTGTGCATAAAAACTTAGCCCTTGAGTTGCAATGTTTCAACAAGGAGAACTACAACATGGGACCGATATGGCTAAGGTGACCAGAAAGAACGTAAAATCAAGCATTAGAGAGTAAGAGAGGAAGCCTTGCAAGGGGTCAGGTGGCTATAACAGACGTGCTGCCAAAGGGGTGCCTGCACTGTTTGAATGCAGATAAGATAAAGCATGAACAGGACAGGAGAAGCCAGTCTGTTCTAACACAGATGTGATGGAGGTGAGCAAGAAATCCCTTCCTACCATGCAAGAAATCATCTTCACCACAGTTCTGGCTGTGCCGGTATAGCTCAGCACGTACTCAATTACTTACATATACTCATGAACCCATGCTCCCCACTGGAGGGAGAGAGTCCTTCAACAAAGCCATCAGGACACGAGAGCCCTTACTGCATCTTTTATAATACACCCAGGGGTGAAAATCCCTTCTCCTCTGCCTACGCCCCACAAGAAGCAGATTTATCAGACATCTCTCTAACTATAGCTGCAGAGGTTGTCAGATTAATCCTAGCCCTTTTCAAAAATCCGCCCACTGTATTTTCCCCTCAGAGACTTGTGTGTCTGCAAATCTTCTGCGTGGCTGTGAGTTCAAATCCTTGAAACAGGGAGCTGCAAAGGAGGGAGATGTTTCGGGCTTGATCACACGGCTGACACCACGTTACCTGTGCAGTATACCAGCACGAGGCAGAGGTTGGGGACCTTCCCTTTGGCTGTTGCGTCTTATCTCCTCTGTGCTGCCAGAGAATTTCTTGGAGGTCCAGAAAGAACTGATGGGGATGAGATGAACAACAGGAGACTCAGCAACAAGGAGGAGAAAGTACCCTTAACATACACACACAAAAAAGATAGAAGAGATCAGGGGATGCTTTCCTCACTTAGCTTCAAGACAGGTAGTCAGGCTAAAGAGATTTCTTAGTCAATCTTTTTCTTTGCCCTTTTCAGTGAAAATACTCTGGTTCGCTTCTGACATTCTCCTTGTTAGAGTGCAGAAAATAAGGAGTACAACCATACCAGCTTGTTTTCCCCTCTCAGGAAAAGCACACAGGGGTGAAAAGCTTTAAAAGACATGCACATTTTCAGACTTCCTTCATACACAGCGAAGAAGGGCACAAGGGTCAATGCCTCTGCTCTTTCCCCAGTCACCTTCAACATGAAGCACACAGCACGCTGTAGGGTTCAATCTCACCCCTGCATTCACTAGAGGAAAACAACTGATTTATGGGACTGTAGTGTTGCTTCTAGGCCAAACACAACTAGAGCCTCAACGCTGAAATGCCTCGTAAAGCATTAGCCTGGCTTTCTTTTCTGCCGGCCTTCTGTTTATGCAGGCAGGAGGCACTTCCTCCGTGCTGTGCTTGGCAGCATCTTGGGAATGCTAAGTCAGGCAGATTGCCTTTCAGGCATGGGAAGATCTCGGCTGAAACCATAAATAGATTGTGCATCTTCATCTGCTGCTTACACTGAGCTTATCAGCACATAAACAAAATGAGAGAAAGCGCAACACATCACCCACGCCCCAGGGGAGCTCTTCTGCAGGACCTGCATGAGCCCACCTCAAACCTGCGCTGCCCAGCTTCCACGGAGGGAGGCACCACACGAGTCACATGTGGTGCAAACCACAAGCTGTAGCGCTTGGCGAGGAAGGGCTGATCTCTCCGAGTCCAGCAAAAGCACTAAAATATCCACTAGTATGCGATTAGCTTTGCAAAGGACAGTACTGATAAGACCCAAAGGACTAACTTTAATTCCTGAGAAATTTTATGTACTTGATGCATCTATTTTCCTTGGCAGCATGGGAAGCCTGAAGAGCCTTAATATCCAAGAGTATTCATGCATGTGCACTGTTTCTAGAGGCACTTGCTATCCTCTGATCTGGGCATGAAGGTAAGGCTATTTTTCATTCCTCAAGTAACAAATTATTACCCATGTCTTCCTCCCTGCTGACAGCTCATCCTAATTTTCTGCATACATGGTGCATGTTGTATCAGCCATCTCCCATGTCATCTTCTCAGGCCCACTTGAGCTGGTGGGATCCCACAGTTCACTGCAAGCCAAGCATTTACCAAGGGACTATTTCTCTGCTGAAAGGAGAGCATCTAACCTTAAGAGATTATTAAGTGCTCCTAAGAGGAACTTCATGTTTAGAGGGACCCAGTGGTTTCCCCATGAGTGATGGTGAGAAGGACGCGGCACATGAACAGAAGATATTACAGAGAACACATAGAGGCTGGGTGCTGCAGAAGCAGAGTTAAGACAGGGAGTCTCCAAAGGCAACAAGTTCCCTTCCTCAAAGTGTTTTTCCATCTTTCTGCTTCTTTCCCTGGTCTCATCCACCAGCTCCTTGCATCCCAGGCTATGATTCTCAATCCCTTCCCTAGTGTTGCATGTTGTTCCTCCAACTTCTCCCAGCTCTTTCCTCCAAACATTCCTCACAAACATCCTTTCCCGCTTCAGAAGGCATTAGAAAAACACATAAGGGAAAGCAGAGAAACCAAGTCTAAACAAAAACCAGGGCATTGCAATCTGAACTTGAGATCACTGACACTTTGCCACTAGTTTTTCCAGTCTCCACCCTTTCAGCTGAATGTTTCCATTTCAGCTGCAAGCTCTTTGGGGCAACAACCTCTTTTTTATTCTGCTCTCGATGCATTTTTTGGGAAGTGATTAAAATCTGAAGTGGGCAGGAACACTGACTTTTCGGAGTACACAAAAAGCCCAACATCTCCTCCTCTCATACTCCATAGGCGACTTTGTGAATGGTTGCATACAAAACGCCAGAAGCAAGATCTTGAGCTGAGCAACTGGCTAACTTGGGGCATGGCAGCTCACACACACCATCTGGAGCAAATCATCACAGTTTGGCACTGAAACGTGCCAACTGGCACAAGCTCAGACCCAGCCCCGAAAGCCACGAGTGCAGCTCTGCCAGTGAAGACCGGGCGGTCGGGGGAACTCCCTTGGCTTGAGCTGGATGCTCTTGGAAAATGGATCTGCTGCACCAGGGAGCCAGTGGGGCTGTCCACATGCTCCACTCCAAACCCCAGCAAAGGTTGCTCAAGTCAAAGGTTCCAGCAAACACTGTCATTTCACCTCCTGTCAAGGAACCACCTCCTGTCTTTTCCTGAGCAGATGTCTGAAAGCAAGCATAAAGTGCCAAGGGTCCTCTGTTGAAGTGGCAGGTGAAAGGCTTTCAGGTTGTGTCATGGAAGCTCATTTTAATGCCATAGGGGCATGGGCACAAGAAACTCTCACAAGTCCTTCCTTACTCATAAGCAGTCCCAGTGTCATGCATTCAGTGGGCTAAAGGCACCTAAGAGATGAGGACACACAGCATGGACTGCATGTGGTGGAGGGGGAGCAGCCAAGGTTTGCAGCAGCTAAGGACAAGGGACAAGTGACGTGACAGCAGATTGATCTGCCCACAGATAGAGCCATAAGCCTGCCCAGAGCACGAGTTTGCTGGCCAGGCCATAGTCAGGCCTGGCTCTGGACCACAGCCGGAACCTCCTCCTCAGCCTCTTCTGCCCTCTTCCCCACCCCAGCCTCCAATTTTCTCCCTCTTTGCAGCCCGCTGCCCTTCCTCTCGCAGCATGTGTCCAAGCACTCTCACACCCCTCACACATACCAAAATACACGGACCCACTAGCACAGAGCAGCCCCACGCAGACCAGCTCCCTCTTCTCCTTTCCTCTCCAGCTTTATGAAATCCAGCACAACCCCAGGGAGCCCATTGCGAACACAAACATTTCATGGGCAGATCTGTGGCTTACAGCTTTTGGGGCACTGACATACAGATGTGTGTGCCCCTGTGTGCTCTTGCACAGCCTCAGAGATGATTCCCAGGTATCCCAGTGACCATGGCATCTCAGAGGGTGTAGCACTAGGAGCCTCTGCCCTGGGAAGGGACACTTGCATCCCAGCCTGACACTGAAATCCCAAGGCTAGCACCACTGGGAATCTAGCAATAAACAGACTAGAGTGCAAGGCTTTCTTGTGGCTGCAGCCAAGCATGAACTCCCCTGGAGGCATACACATGCTCTTTGTAGGGTGTTTGATGCCTATGGATTGTTTGTGGAAGGTCAGCTATGTTAACACAGCAAATTAAAGTGGCTGAGGAGAGTTAATAAATGTTTTGCTGCTGTCACCGAAGCACAATCAAACAGATACAGCTCTGCTCTTTACTAATGAGCATCCTTCCCAATTCACACACAGCCAGTACTAAACCTCAGCAGCTCCATCAGCCCGTCCTAGCACCTGCCTGCCCTGTGGACTCCCCACAAAGGCCCTGCAGAACCCTCTCAAACTGGCCTTCTGTTAGCAACTTTGACATTTTCTCCCAGAGCAGCCTCAGTTTTACATGCCACTTGAGTTTGTATAGCTTTTGCATTGTAAATCCGTCATGTACATCTTTGCCTCTGCTGTAAAGCCCAGCAGCGCAGTGCACAGGGAACAGTCCATCCCCACAGCATCCCCCTTCCCACCCCAGGCAAACCAAGCCCTGACCCATCAATGTGCAGCCACACCACCACCGCAGTGTTGTCCTCAGCCTGTCACCTTGGCCAGTCACTCCTCTCCTTCCATCCCCTCACTAGGTTCCCTCTGACATGAAACATCAGCTACCCATTCTCTCACCCACGTCCCCCAGCAGCTCTCATCTCTCGCTCAGTTCTGGTCTGTAATAATCTCTACCATCGCTTTTCCCCAGTTCCATTTTCCTGGCACTTGGACAAAACACCTCAGTGTTGACTTGTAACATTTTTGGTTTTATTCCTTCCTAGGAGGACTGCCAGTCATGTCGCACTGACCCACGTTGTGCAGTTATTTCTGTCAGGCAGAAGTATCCTTTTCAAGAAACAAATGCTATTTTTCCCCTGCAATCTCAAAGTTGATGGGAGTCCAGGTTCTTCCTGGGTGATATCAGCTTTATGAGTTACTTACACAACATCCCTGGCATGTTCAGGAAAAAAGGCATGTCAGGAAAAAAAAAAACAAACCAAACCACAGAAGAAAGAAAATCTCATATTTAAGTAGCAAAAAATCCCCAGCCCACAGTAAAGCCACTGTCCCCACTGCGGGACTGTACTGGCTCTGCCCTGTGTCCTACATGGGTGACCAAGCACCAGCAAGTGCAACATGGACCCGTTCCAGATCTCAACATGACAAATTATGCCCTTAACAAGGGGGCCAGAAGACAATAGTGAACTCGTGACATGCCATATCCTAACCAGCTTTGACAGGACAATACAAAAATTCATAAATAGAACAGCAGCATTGCTGGACTGCTTTCAAGCTGTAAGAAAGTGACAGAAGATTTTTAGTGACCTGATCCAAAAAAGAAAGGACATCTGGATCAAGGAGAAGCTTTGAAAAGACCTGATAGAAGAAGATAGTCCCGGTCTTCTGATACAGCTGCAGCCTCAGCCAAGGCTGGAAAAGCCAAAGCTTTTGTGGAGCATCTGCCTGAAGCACTTTGTGGTGAGTGGGAAGGATGGTTGGGAATCCCATTGCAGATACATTGTGGCATCAGAAGGTTGTTTCTTTGTATTGCTTTTGTAACATTCACAAACAGGCAAACTACTCCAAAAAAGTCATCCTAAAGAAAATAATATATTCATCCTTATTTCCCTGCAAACACTTGCATGGGCTCTTAGTTTTCCCCAAGAAGCTACATGCTAGTGCTGTTTACGTCATTTTGCCTGTAAAGCCAAGATGATCAAGAAGTATTTGAATCCAGATCTGTTAGAGAGGAAAAAATAAAATTCATAAGCTTTTATAAAAATCCAGACCGAAATAGTTCCCACACAGAGGATATTTTAAAGAATTAACTTCTAGTACTCAGTCAGAGAAAACTGCCATGCCCAGTTAACAAAGGGAAGTTCCCAGGCAGAACAAAGCACCCCACTTCACAAAAAAAAAAAAAACAACCCAGGTCTTAAATTTATCCTACACATTAGGTTAAATTTGTCTTATGCATTAGGGTCAATTTGGCATCCAGGAAAATCTCAAACATCCAAAACCAAGTGCATTAAAGTATTTATCCCTGCCATGGCAACAAAGAAAAAGCTGTGGAACACCTAGAGTCTGAAGCACACCCACTAGCTGGAACCAAGCATCAGGACTGTGACGAATTCATTTTGAGTAAGCGAATTAATGTGCTGTGTATGTCACAGTGAGGTGGTCTAAATTTGGAGTTAAATACACACTGCAATACATCTTGTGTTCACCTCCACATTCAATTAGAAGCCAATAAGTTTTGATCTATGGCCTTGTATTCAATTTGCTCAGTTAATTTCATAGCTTAAAAGTCTACTGAATACCTTGGGGAAAGAAAACTACACAGACAAATATAATCTCATCAGATTCTCTGCCCGCTGGCTGCAGCTGAAGCATTAGCACAGCCAGTTCAGCTATTCCCACTGTGAAGTAAGCTCAGAGTGGGTTAACCAAGCAACAAGCTCTGTTGTATATAACCACCCCAACCAAGCCTAAAAAAGCTTTGCTCTTTGTTCACATCTACCTCACCCTTTTGCTAAGCAGCATCCTCCTAAGGGAACCTCTGAAATACCTGCTGCAAAGTGACACAATTACAGAATCTGACACCTATGGTGCTGAGCTTTTGGGCATCACCAAGCTGAGAAACCAGAAAGCTGCTGACGATGAGTAGGCTCCAGCACTCTGTGTAGACATCTGGCACAGAGGTTTCCAGGAGACGCTCTCATTGTCTCCAGTATCCTGGGCACTGCCAGCAGCTCCCAGCCAGGGAGCGACACAGGACTTAGTGGACCAGTATCAGCAATTCCAGCAGGAGCTGGGCATCTACACCTTAGCAAACCTCACCCCACACCACTTCCCTATGGTCACCCACAGTCTCTCGCACAGCAAGAAGCTAGCTCCAGCTCTGGTGAGGCCACATAAGTGCTTTACCTACCGGGCTGCTATTTCTCTTCAGGAAATGTTAGGCATATTTCCCAACTAAGTAAACTTGAACCCTTAGCACAAGGGAAAGAAAGAGAGGCAGCTCCCACTGGGGCTGGGGGTGAATTCTTGGCAGTGGTTGCGTTTCTCATCGCCAATGCAGCCACAGCTAATGTTTCCTTTAGTGAGTTATCTTTACAGCCAGGAAGTGGGTCTTTCCATCTGGACAGTGTCAGTCTCTTGGCCGATTCTGCCTAAATGTTAACAAATCCCTGCTGCTGCCTTTATTTCCCCTCCTCAGGGATACTTGGAATTTTTATTTTTCTTCATAACCACTGAAGAATACATATTTCACAGAGTCCTGTGATCTTGCAAAAGGACTAACAGAGAAAGAAAATCACACTGGGTCTCAAGGTTATCTGCTTAGCCTAAAAAACAAAGACAGAGGTTGCACAAGAAACTTGCAGGGCCTTAGGGGATAAAAGATTAATTTACCAAATGGATCTCACAGAGAAATCCTATGAGAGAAAACAGACATACTAGATATAAACATATTTGCACAGATGATGTGAAGGTCCTGTTATAAATGTGTATTTATACAGTTTGCAAAAAGTGAGATGAAGAGAGGCTTATGGGCAAAAATAAGAGTCATGGCTGAGCTGTCTTGAGAGAGTAAAATCCACACCATCCTGAGAGGAACTCGGGCAGAGGCTTCACCCCTCTGCTTTATCTGCAGGCGGCATGGAGGAGCTACCATAGGATGAACAACCCTGGGTCTTGCACAGCCTCAGCGAATACCAGCCGTCATGTTTCGCAAGAAGAGAAGGCCACGTGAAGCAACACAGTGCTCAGTCAGGGACGACAGCCCTCCCTGTCCCTGCTCGCACAACCTGCATGTAGGAATGTCTTCTCAACAAACAGTGAGCTGCTCTCTAGGGCCTTTGCCTGGTCTCATCACAAGCGTGTAAAGCATGGGAACACCCAACACCTTCCTTAGGTCAAGCACTTTAGATCTCCTGTGGCAAGAAAAGTTCATCCCATTTTATCCCACCACAGTTCTCAACACGCATTCTTTTCTCCTCTGTATGGGTTTGGATCCAGAAGGGCAGAGATGAAGACACACATGAGTCGTGCTGGGACAGTGGGGCTGGGACAGCAGGAGGGAAGTGCTGTAAGACCATGCTGCTGGTAGCACCGCAGCTCCTTTGGGTTTGAGAGGAGAAGCAGCTGTGCTTGCAAGCTACAAGTGATCAGACTAATTAGGGATGTGCGAGCTGCCTTCACTGTCAGCCACAACGCAGCTTCTTCGGATCAAGGGACTGAGTACTTACACCCACCGCCCATCACTGCAGCTATTTCTTTCCCACCCTGGAGGACCTGAGGCACAAACCCAGGAGGTCACACAACAGCAGAAGAGCCACACTTTTTTTAAAAGTTGATGAAAACTGCTCTGGTGTAACTCACATCAGGTGCTAGCCTTTGCCATGAGCATCTCTGAGAAGTTTTCATCTCCCACACATTAGCTGTCATTTAGCCAAATGATTCTCATCAGCCTCCTCTTAATTCTTCCATTCAAATAGGGAGGGCCACCAGTGGAAGAGGACAGCCTCCATGCCCCACCTCTCCTAGGCCAAGGGAGATGGCAACTCCACTGGATGATGATGGAGATTGAACAGGGCTCCAAAGTATCCTCAGGTTACAAGGCACGTGAAGACCACGAGGCCTCTTTTCCCCTCAGTCTTTTCTACTCTGTCCATGTATTTTAAAATACAGCAGTAGAAATCAGTAATGCTTTGCTCTGGCTCCTGCAAACAGGGCCAGGGAGAGAACCTGTTTAAGTAGTGTAATTTCAGAGTGACCCAAATGTATCTTATTTTCTCCTCCTTGCTGGACTGAAAAATGTGAACTGTTAATTTGTCTCAGACACAATGTTTTGTTTGTCCCAGAGCAAAACCCTTGGGGAACTCTGGCAAAGGCAAGCAAAGGATTAGACTTCTCCAGAACAGCTGGAGAAGTTTCTCTTTTATCTCCCAACCCAGTGGTTAGAGAGCTCACTGAGAGATGGTTCCATACAAATAAATTCATGTTTCACACCAGGTGGAACCCTTCATGGCATCCCCTCCCATGGGATCACAGTCAAAACAGCTTTTACTCTGGGGAGCATCCTTGGGGCAAAAGAATGAATTGCACAAATGCACTGTCCTCCATGCCATGGGCAAGTCCTTAAACCTCTGCATGAGAAGTGAACATCACTCGGTCCAACCCTCAGTTTTAGTCCAGCTGTCCCAAAGCACAACACTTCAGAAAAGTCAAGAAATGTCCATTGTCAGATCAAATTTGTGAAGTTTAGTCATACTGCAACTACATATTTTTTCCAGTGGAAAATGACTCAATAGGGGCAAAATATCTATTTTTAAGTCACGTTCATCTTCTCCACAAAAAGTGTTCGGTTCAAGACAGGACTTAAGAGGGCAGGTAGTTGCTATGCAACTCCTGACAGAGGATGGCAAGTCAGAAGGGTGCTTTCACAGAATTAAGATTATAAAGTCAAACCAATCTCATGAAGTGTTATTTTCACTGTTTCATGTTCTACTTAATAATTATAAAAACTTGGCAAATAAGCCCAAATAACAAAGGGAGGATGTTTCTTGGGGCAGATGAGCCAGGATGTTTAACTAGGGAAATTCTGTCTTTACGGAGAAATATCTATATTTTCACAAGATAAAAACTGTGCCTTTCTAAAGGAAAAAGTACTAAACGGCCAAGAAGACTTCTTTGCCAAGTTGGAGTGCTTTACAAACCCGCTCCAAGCACAGGGCAGTCAGCACTGCTCACTCTTCATCAGCCACTGCAGCCCAGCACTTGCAGATGCATAACCCTAAAAACAAACTTCTATTGCCCCAATGTTACCAAAACCACTCTGGGTCATTTTTGTGAGTGGAAGCTACTAGTCCAGACAAACTTTAACATAAAGGAACACAAAATACCCAGACACAGTTCAGTAAAAACAGAGCTTTTGGTCATGGTATGCTTTTATACCCTAGTGGGTTTGCTTCGGAAAGTAGCTGCTGTCTCCCCTGCAGAAGAGGATGCCCACCAATGGTAAGGCAATTCTTCTGCCTGCACAGAGCACCATGACATTTTTATGTACAGCATAGGCATGCCTCCCTCTTTCATGGATCTTGCGTTGCCCAAACCTTCCTGTAGCTTCCCAGCTCCACATGACCCTGCTTTGCGGAGCTTTCATGCAAGGTTACAGCAGAGCACTGTATGCTGTACCTTCACCTGACAAACCATCAGGAACCCACAAGCACTGGCACAGAGATTGACAGGCAGCTGCTGATGAGAACCAGAGGGAACTCAACAGGATGTGGGAGAGATAAGAGGAATACGCATGCTTAAAAGAAAAGAAAAAAATAAACCAACAAAACCACACACAAAAAAACTCAAAGAAAAAAGCAAAGAGTGGATAGTGAGATGGCAGTGAGGTACAGCTTTCCAAATGGCCGAGAATCAGTCACTGGCACATAAATATTCCCCCAGATTTACTCCAACTACATGGACAACACTCCTGGACTCATCCTGGGCCATTCTGCGCAAGCAATGATGGACAGACATTGGACAGCCATTGCTGTGCAGCGGAAGAGGGACCACTGCAGATCTGCAGCAACTGGGCACCTCATCCTTCTGCAGACACTGTTCTGAATCCAAGCTGCCCTGTAGGGCAAGGTCTTTCCATGCAGGGTCAAAGCTATATTTACTCCTTCCTGGACATTTCAGTGGTATCTCTATGCCAAGTCCAAGCTCTCAACTTTAATCGCTTTTCTTATTCCCTTCCATGAATCACAGATATCTCTCCTCTGTCATTTCAGCAGTCAGGCACAACGTGGCAGCTGTAGACATGACAGTTACTAGAAGGAATTCAGACTGATTTTGGGACAGCCTGACCCATATTATTCATATCCTGAAGCAACATAACCCCCCTCAGGAAATGCTGTCAGGGAAGGAGAAAATAATGCCAGCTCCAGCTTTGTAGCTCTCCAAGCAGCATACCCACATTGATCCTAATGACAATCTGTGAATAGATCAGTCACTAATGGGCAGCGAGAAAACTGTTCATGGGATGCAAAATGGCTCAAAATATGCAGAAACTTTTGTTATTATCACTTCATAAGACACTGCACTTGTGCCACTTCAGCAGGCAGGTGCTTTCAGACAGGTAAGAGAAAGGGGTTGCTCATCTGATGCAGATGCCTAACTCATAGCTCCAACAGCCTGTGTCAGGAAAGGAGAGGGTTGCTGGTTTCTAATCATCCTCTAAGACAGACTAACGCACTATTCCTATCAGTCCATCATGATGGAGCAAGTCAAAAGTCTCAGCCAGGTCCCATCCAAGCCAGGGGTTGTTGTTCTCCAGCTCCGAACAATGCAAGCCCTTTGCCAGCTTCCTCCCCCAACACAAAGAAAGGCAAGAAGGTCCCAACGCAAACGTCACTGGAACCAGCCATGCTGTCTGGCCAGTGGCAGACAAAATCCCCCCGGCCGTACCCGCTGCAGCACGATTGTGTGCCTTATCAGAGGTTTTCCCCACAACTCCAGTACATGGAGACGCATGTGCATGCTTGCCAAAAATAGCAGCTGAGTTTTAAATAAGGGCAAAACCCATTGCATCCTGGAGGTGCACATCACAAGCAAGAAAGAGCAAGTCTGAAGTCCAAGTGCCAATTTGAAGATGCAAAGCACTTTCCAAGGGAAAATACAAGGGCACCTCCCAGCCCAGCCCAGCAGGGATTGTTGGGCTTTGCTGGGATTTTTCTTTACTCATCTGATACTGGTCCCTGAACAATTAGACCAAGTGGCCTCTCTTGTTGTTTGGTTGATGGTGACTGTAACCTTTCGTGCCAGACATTGGAGACACACCCTCTGCACCAGAGTCTGCCATAAACAAGTATTTGGACCAAGAATGAACTTTTTCCGCTTCCCTGTCTTGGAAAAAAAATACAAAAAAAAAAAATTGGTTAGGAGTGTGAACACGGAGACATGGTTCTTTTCTTTTGTCCAGTGTTTCCCCAGAAGTTCCCAGCAGAACCAGCAACTGAGTCCCCGGTCAGCCCAACATCACCACAAGCCCGTCGCTCTTTTCTGCTGTCTCTGGGAGAAGGTGAAGTGTTAAAAGTGCAGAGACTGGGGAAAGTAGGAGAGAATACAAAAGAAGCCAACCCACAAATCTGTGCATCAACACTTGAAGCAGCAAAGAAAGCCACCACATACAATTATGGCGGGTACTCTTATTTTCAAGTTAGAAATAATTTGTCCTGGCATGGAAGATGGGAACCACAACCACTTACCCAGTAAACCACATATAGCATGGAATGGCTGCAGGGAGGGAAGGGAAGCTATAATAATCTTATTTCTATTCAGCAAACCATACCACTCATACTAATATTCCCACAGACTTCAGGATGTCAATGCAGGGGAGTTGCATGGTATTTTCCCTGCTAGGTTCTTGGAGGAGAAAACACAGAGAAAGCAAGACGACTCAGCTCAGTCTGGAATACAGCTCTGATAGCTGCTCCCAGATGGGTTCCCAAACCTCCCAACAGGATACTGTTGTGCATTATCAGCAAGGCACAACTTTCCACGGACATTAATGAGAAACACTGCTGTGCTACCAATTTGTCTGGCTTGGTCTTGGCAGTATGTCTAGGTTGGAAATCCCATAGTTCACATAGCTGGTCTATTCACCCCGCTGCTTAATCTGTCTTCACTTGAGGAGATGAACTCCATATATAAATGTGCAATGCTGCATATAAACAGCCCCCAGGCACGCGGACAACAAGAATTAAGCATTGTTCCACATGTATATGTGAACATGCATATGTGTGTGTCTGGGAAAGAGGCTATTTGCTTGTTTATTACAGTATTCGAAATTGTAAATGCAAATCTATCCAAACCTCAGGCCAGGCTCCAGCCTCAGAGATAAGCCCTGACCAGAGAAGGGCTGACAGGGGTAGACATGCAGGCGACAGGATACTCTGCTGTTTGTTGTGGTTGGCAGGTCAGTAGAGATTTCACTCTCTTAAACAAAATTAGGGGGAAAAAAAACCTAAAACCATCCTGATTTCTGGAATAGAAGATTAAGAGGTGCATGGACCGCAGAGGACCATGTTGGCTGGTGGGGCAAGGGATGAAGCAGCATCCCACGAGGGCAAGACTCAGCCTGCTCCATGGGTCCCATCTGCCTCGGACCAGGGGAACTCTGCTGCTTGGTGCTGAGTCCCCGCAGAAAACACACATCCCCCACACACCCCCCTACGGCATGCCCCAGCTCACGGAGCCCAGGCTGTTTCTTATAAAGAAATGACTACAGGAAAGATTCATGTTTTTTACAGAATCTGCTAACTTAAATGAAAACAAGCCTCTTCTGATTCCTTGAGATTTTTCTCATGCTTTTGGGTTGGTGGTTTAATTCTTTTCACAGTGTTAACACTGGCTTCTCTCAAAAATGTCAGAAACTATCAATAAAGGGGGGAACCCCCCCCCAAAAAAAATAACCCCTCAAAACCTTAAAAGGGGGGAAGGAATTCCCACATGCACCACTGAGCAACATCTCCTGAGTTCTCAGGCAAAAAATGTGGCTGGCTGAGCAGTCCCACTGGCTGCAGGATGGCACGTCCCAGCAGCAGGTCTGGTTTGTGCATCAGGAGCAGAGCACACCGCGTGCCTGCGACACGCACAGACACTGTGAACGCCTCTGCCTTCGCAGTGGAAAGGTCAAGCCCCTGAAATAAGGAACGATCGAGGCAAGCATGTGGCTTGAGGTCCAAACAGCCGATGCTCTGCACAACTCTGGCCACTTCTGCTCACTTCAACTTGGGGCTGGAAGAGAGCCCAGAGGCAGAGGTTCCCCCCAGGCTGTGCTCTTTGAGGCTCACACACATCTCACTTTTACCCCTGAGTAAAGATGAGGAGGAGAAACAAAAGGAATGAGAAACTCCAAATTTGGGTATTTCAAATACTCCATATTTTGGAGGAGGGGTTATCACAAGCAGCATCCACTATACCAACACAGTTCCTCTGAGAAAAGCAGCAGTGGGCAGAAAACTCTGATCTCCAGCTGATTACTATTCTGGGGACAGAAAAGAACAAAACAAAATGGAAAGGAAGAAAAAAGTGTGATGCCTGGGTGGGCAAGCAACGATTTTTCAATTCACAGCCTACCCCTGTCATTGCATGTTGCATTACACTGCGCTCAGCCCCTGCTGACTGCCACCAGATAACAAATTCAGCAAAAAGAAATAAATTTAGTTGGAGATGTGTTTATCCTGCATCCAAGCTAATCACTGAGTGCACGGTGTGTACCGTGCTCTTACTGATTTGTTCCCAAGTGTCTCCAAACAGCCTTCGATAAGACAAGAAGGGAATAAAGAGAACCCAGGGAGATGACAGAATGAATAAATTAGGCACATATTACCTCCTGTATTCATCTCCCCTTTTCTTCCTGAAAGGAACAGAAGTTGTGCTGTTACCTAAGCCCGTACCCACAACAATGAGGCGGATGGTTGGAGCAGGTGCTGCAGGCTTTGGGCATGCTGTGGGAGGTACGCGGTGAGGAGAGTGCCTGGGACCTCTCTCCGAAATGCAGACGGCTGGCTGGCCTCCAAGCCCATCACTGCACTGTTAGAAGAGCTGCTTTTGGAAGCCTGTGGTCACAAACCCAGGGGCTGGTTCTCTGTACATGCGAACCCTCATGAAGTGGCAGGAGCTGTGCCCCCAGCCTGGGCTTTGGCACTCGATGCCCAGCACCTCCGCAGTCCCTGTGCCTTCTCCCCTCTGCCGCTGCAATGGAAACCACCATCTTCTACAGAAAAACTGTGAGAATTAATTCTGGAAAACATGTCCTTGGGCAGGTGCTCCTGAAACAAGGACTTCTGCTTTCAAAGAGATTGGAGGTATCTGCGTTACTCCTGGAAAGCAATGAAGGTGAAGAGAGCTTTTGGAGGTGGTCACCAGCCTTGCGGTCAGAAGGTTTGTGCATATGGAGATGGGTACAAGAGTTTGTTAACAATTTGAAGGACACACTTTTACTGGTGGAAAAAGGCAGGGCTGATGGAAGCACTCAGATGAGGGAAGTAGCTTTTTTTTTCCCAGAATTTAAGCGTTCTTAACAGAGCTTACTGTCACAAATTTGAAGAGATTATTTTATGCTCTTCTGCAGACAGAAACCTACAAAAGAGCTTCAGAAAGGACACACTCACCATCACAGCAGAAGCGCACATGGTTTCTCTTGATCTAGGAACGGGAAGGGGTGGGAAAGTTTGACTGCTTTATAAATCATATTTTAATGGCCTGGAAGGCAGAGAGTTTCAGAAACTGCAGGTGTCTATCTCCCTTTACACAGCACATGAGAAGGCACTGGACCAATGCTTGTCACTCTTACAGTGCCAAGTCTTAACACAAAACCCAGTATAAACCACAGAGATTAAGCACCCTAACCAATGAACCATGGCGCTGCTGTGTTCTCTTCAAGTTTCTTGCCATGTCCATCACCTGAAAGCTCTTCTGCAGCAGGATGGATGTCAGGAGGGAGGGATACGGGAACTGCTGAAATCAATCACAACCAAGTCATTCCCAAGTGTTTCCAAACAGCCTTCAACAAAACACAGATGGAGCAAAGGGAACCTGGAGATGACAGAGCGAAGAAATGGGACATGGGTGGCCTCCTGTGTTCACCTCCCGGCTCCGTCCCCAGGGATGGGGAGGCTGCACCTCCAACTGCAAGTAGCCACTTCCTAAACAACAAGACAGCACACGGTTAGAGTGGGTGCCTGCAGGCTTTGGATGCGTTGCGAGTGACACACAGCAAAGTGAACCTCTCAGAAATGCAAATATCTGACCTGACCCAGACACACTACAAGAAAATTCTCTTGGTCCTAGATGCGTTGTGAGTGACACACAGCAAAGCCAGAGGGCCCTGAACCTCTCAGAAATGCAAATATCTGACCTGACCCAGACACACTACAAGAAAATTCTCTTGGTCCTAATAAAGTATGGAGTAACTAGCACATTGCAAAGACAAACTGGGCATATTTTGGGGGGCTGGGAGGGTGAGGGGGGTGTTTTGTTTTGTTTTTTTCATTTGTACTTACTGAGACAAGATCTAAGCATCAGCAATTTCCTTGCAGGAGCCCAGAGCATGCTGGAGAAGCTGAAGAGCAAGTAGCTGGGCCCAGAGGCCACAGCCTGACAAAATACCACCTCATTTGCTAGGAAGCAGACTCAGCTTAAGAAGCTGGCCCTGGTCCAGAAAGCATCCTGCTCAGAGCTAGACCTTTCCACGACTTGCAGCACAGCCAGAGCCCCGAGCAGTGCTGGGGGAGGAGAGCAGGCGGAGGCAGCCCAGGCTTTCCGCAGGAGCCAAAAATCCCTGCTCCAGCCTCGCCAGCCCAACCAGTGGGGGAAAGGGCAGATTTTGCCCCATGGACTAATAGTACTTACAAAGGAGGGTCTAGAAATAAAGCAACCCAAATCAACAGAGAGCCACGGCAGCTCTGCTGCCATCAGTGAGGTGGATCAGCCTACGAGGAGGGATTTAATTCAGATTCATTACTCAGCTTCGGGTGCAGCATGTCCTGTCTGGAACGTGAACACTGACTCGTACAGTCAGTCTAGTTCCTTTCACCACAGAAGATTTTAACGCTCTGGGAGGATTGTTTTACCACCCCCCGGCACAAGGCAATTGCTACTGGAGCAGAAAGCATCAGCTGCTTTAGCAGCACACAGGCCAACTGCAAATGGAGAAACTGTAAAAGCAGGAGAAACTACATGGTTTTTCTCTCCAGACTCAAACAAAGGCACTAAAATTTGTCCAGAACACCAAGTCCTTACAGGCACCATAAGAAAAACCACCAGGGGTTTTAAGTACCTTTTTGTAATAGTTATCTGATTGTTCTGTACCTTCTTTTACCTGGATTGCATGTCTTCCCAACACAACCGATACCCACTGTGCCAAACACCTGGATGTGATAATTGCAGAGTTTAGGGCAGATTTGGCATTCCTACCTTGGAAGCTGCTGTACTTCCCTCTCTTTGCTTCGTTCCTCAGAGACATGGTGCCGTACATGCCCAGGAACCTTCCTCAGCTGCTTATCGCCAGAGGGCTGCTTCCATCACAGGAGCAGAGAAATCCCCCAGTGCTCTCACACCCGCTTTCCCAGGAGCGGCTGGACCTCGGCAGCAGGTCCTGGCTCTGGTTTCAGCCCTTGGACACTGAAACATCTTCCTGGGGGGCTGAGCAGCCCCTGCATCTCAGCCTCCTGCAGGGAAACCCAACACCAGGAGCAAGAACAGGATCAAATCCCCGATGGAAAGCCGTGGCACCTGCCTACCGTATGGGCACGGAGGGATTAATTACAGCTGTGCCAGGTGACTGAGCGTTCATAACCGAAGCCGGGACACTGGCAAGCGGATCTCTGCACTGGGGGGATCATCAATTATGCAAAGAGGTACATAGTTAGTGTAGCCTGACCCACCCATGGGGTTATTAATTCTTCATCTCATTAACTCCAGTTGAAGGTCTGGCGGTAGCTAATTCGTATCCCTTGAGATCCCTCCTCTGAGCTCCTTGACAAGTGTGTTTTTAGATAAACAGATGAAAACTACGATGAGATTTAGAGAAGCAGAACTTCCATTTTTCAAGCGGGGAAACAGAGACATCATTTTTCCACAAGAAACTTCCACTAATTTACAAAAAAACCAGAGAAGCCAGGATCGAAGGCAAGCAGCGTCAGCATCTGGGGCCACGCTCGGCTCGCTGGCTGGGCACACCTCACGAGGCAGGAACAGAGAAGCGAGTTGTGAGCCATGCAGTTCTGGAGTGAACCAGCTTTAAACCATCACTGCAGGAAAGAATGCATCCCCCTAGTGTGCCAGATGAACATCTCTAATAATTAATAGGGAACAGGAGACACAGGTGTTTTCAGTGCAGGAGAACATCTGACACAGCAACCTTGGAAATGAAGGTTTCCTCCATACAGTGTTTTTCCTCCTGAGGCTATAAGGGCCCCATACTTTCATACTGATAGCATCTAAGCCAGACTTCCACCCCATGTCCTGTGTTATTTGGCCAAGAGGCCACTGAGATGCTTTTGGTGGCTTTTGGGACCAGGGAAGAGCAGAGACATTTCACACAGGCAACCGTGCGGTTCCCCGTGGAGTTTCAGTTAAGGTTACCTATGTCTCATGGGAGCTGTCTAGAAAAAAGAAGCACTAATTCATTTTCTGGTACAAACACACACCTCAGAGGAGAGGTTTGCAATATCCGTTAGAGGGTTCCAGCTATGAGGAGAGTTCTCTGCAGCCTTTCCATCAGGCCATTAAGAAACTTCTTAACACTGAATAGATGCTGTTTCTGCATGGCTGTACTATGAATAGCTTTTTTTTTTTTTTTTTTTTAAATACAAACCAATTTTCCAGATGTACTTAGAGACATTCCTCAAGAACCAGACTTCATCCTGCAGGAGGACTGGATCCAATCCCAGCTCCAGCACCGATTCCCTCTGACCTGAGGCAGTTCACCTAACTTGCTGCTGCTCACAGCAAGACCTTTACAGGTCTCAGTGGCACTGTGAAGGTATATTATCTGAGGCCATAAGTGCTTGGAAAGACTGCTACATGTCTCAACTGTTAAGCACAAGATTGTTCAGACATCAGCTTTTAAGACCGAGTTTAAATGTTACTCTCATGTCAGTGAAGAATATCCTGAGAAAATGTGGAGGTTTTTTTTTAAAAATATCTTTTTTTAAAAAAAGCATAACTCGTTTTCCTCTAATTCACATGGACTTACTTATCAGGCAGATAAGCAGCAATGCAGAGAAACTCAAAAGCAAAAGCAACAGGCACATGGTGAATACGGCAGACATAAGAAAACAAAACACACTCATCCAGAGGCAGCTGCAATGTTCCAGAAACATTGCGAGTGTCTGCCTCGTGTCCTACTGCAGGAGCAATGGTCCTGCTGCTGTTTCTTTACAGCCTCTGCTCAGAGGTTTGCTGTTGATTTCAGTGGGTCAGGAAAGTCCTACAGTTTGACAACTGTTTGCTAGTAAAGTCATGTGCCTTGATAAAGGAACATCCTCCAAAAATAAGGCTCTGCAGGCCATTGAGCTCCAAGTAGGCAAAAGACTACATGTCTCCAAAATTAATAACTTGATTACTTGGGCTACAGTCTTAGAGCTTTTGCTCCTCAGAGTAGTGCTTCCAACTGAAAGAAATGGCTTTGCTTTTCTGTATGTGTGCGGCACTCCAGCGCTTCCGTTAAACTTACGCGAGCAAGAGCAAACCGCAATGACAGACCACTGTCCAGGACAGTCAAACTGTACGTTACTCATTCCAATAACAAGAATTACAGAGATATCACAGCTAAAATGTGGTCAGTCTATCAAAGTAAGGAAAAAAGGAAACATCTGTGCATTTCTGCTCTAATCCCACCGTGTCACACAGCTGTACAGCCAAGGCCAGAGCTGGGTTCCTGCTTGAGAGCTCCTGGTCTCGGGGCATGACCACACAAAGCTGTGTCCTAAGCCATGCCCTGCACTAGGTGCCAGCATCTCTTCTCAGGCCAGGTATCACTAACAAATACTCATCTCCCCTCTGCTCCTTCCCTCTCCTCTCCACCCTGCCCAGCTAATCACCAGGAAGGTTTTTTCATCCTCTCTTAATTTTCTGTTTTGCTTCATACCACCCTGTCAGTCCTGTGCTTGTTTCCTACGTGGGACTGAGGCAGGAATCCAGGACGGAATCTTGCAGCAATATGTAATTAATTGCAACTGCTCTCACCGAGGCTACAATTTGGGCAGTTCAGCCAGACACATACACTCTGCAAATAACAGTTCCAAATCACTACTCCTATTTAGCAAGCTGTCAAGGTCCTGGCTGTTCTTTAGCACATTAAAGCTAAGAGCGTAACATGGTTTTTAAATCAGTCTATGAAGCATACTATGGGTTTGTACAGCATGTAATACTTTATATCTAGAGCAACACAACCCAGAAGGGCTTTTCACTTTAGAAGTGTAAACCACTATTGCTTGAGCAGGAGAATTAAATCTATTAGAGCTGACTCAGAGGCAGGTCCTTATCCAGAATGCCAGCCGCCCACTGGTAAAGCCATGATCTCTATACATTTAGCATATGTAGGTAGAACAGGGAGTGTAGCTGACTCCGAGGCTGATCATGGTACATTCTCCTGCTACTACACAGCACACAACTTAAAGTGGTACCCTTCCCCCTCCCCCCCCAAAATCAAAATCATTTAAATAATTTAGGTATTTGAACCCCATTTATTTTCAAGGTAGATTAAGGATCCAAAGACGCTTTTGAGAGCGGTATTCTGGTTCCTCTCAACTTTTAACCACCAGTTAAAGAAATAAATAAAAGCCATGTCACAAACAGACTTTCAATATCTGGAGCTCCAAGGCCAGTGAATGCTCCAAGAGCAGATATTCCTTTGAAAAAGTCTCATCTGTCTTCACAGTTTTGGATTAAAACCTCATCCCAATAATATCACCACCAAGACAGAACGATACTTTTATCTGTAGCCAATATCCAGATCAACAGATACACGACTTAGGGAATTACGCCAAGGCTAGTTAGTAGCTTATTTATGTTTTTCATCTCATACAATTTCAAAGTGGTTCACAAAAGCCAGTAAGAGCTACCAGAATTAGCATTCTGTGGAAGAAATTCAGTTGCAAGGGATACATGACTTGCCCAAGTTCACATACCAAGTAACTAGCAGACCTAGATTGCAAACTGCAAAAAAAGGGCCAAGTAAAATAAAAGCATTCATTCTTCTTATGTGTGCTAGACAATCTTACCAGTAAACCCTTGAGATTAATTAGCTACAGCTGCTAATAATTTATAACTACTCAGAGAAACTTATCTTAAGAGACATCACATGCTTAGCACTCGCGTGCAAGAAACAGAAAAATGCCCAACTCCTATATCCTTAGGAGAATTGATTTTGAGGAGGATAACCGCCCAAAGCCCTTGCTGGCTGACAACCCAGCTGGCAAAGCACACCATCAGAGACTCACTTCAAGAATCACAGTTTCTCAACAATTATTTATTTTCAAGTAGGAGGAATATTTTGTTGAGGGGGGAAACAGTGTTGTTCTTGGTAAGGGCAAGAAGCTCTTCTTTTTCAGAGCATGTTTTATAGAGGCAATTTGCTCTTCTAAACGTGAAGGATAAGACTTGGAAGAAATATCTCAGGAAGGAAAGGGTCCAGATCTCACGTACACAGGTAAGAGGCTGGAGTCAGTGCAGTGGCTTCCCTGATGAGAAAGCCATGGAAAGGACAACGCAGCACCGAGGAGGTTAGGAGTTCCTGGGAAACCGATAGCAAGAAGAGCTGGAGCTTTCACTTTGGTTTGCACCACCGCTATTACTAGAACACTGATAACATCGTGCATTAAACAATTAGTGACTTCCTACCATGCATCCCCAGCACCAGCTCAGTATCAGGCAGCCCTTCAGGCTGGAGTGGGCAGCTGATAAGAGACTCCACTTGGGATGTGGATTGGGTGAGCTCACTGCCTTGTACAGCCCCCAGGGAAGGAGCGAAGGTCTAACTCACGCCTCAGGGATAAAAGGTTTTGCCTAGAAAAGGCAGATGGCTGTGAGGTGGAGCACCAGCGCTCAGCACAGCCTTTTGGCTGCCCATCTGGAGACCTCCATCTCTATCTGCTCAGGTCAGAGGCAAACTGAGTTCAGTAGTCTCATTCCTCCCGAAAGCAGCTGGTACAATATGACACACTGAGTATGATGTATAGTTCTCCTGGGCCAAATCCCAGAGCCGAGAGCAGACAGAGTGCAGGTGATGATCACAGTGTACTGGAGGAGCTGGTGGAAAGCCCAGGCCAGAGCAGATATGCCGGCCGAGCTCAGGGAGACACCTTTTCCTTTGGAATTAAGAGTTGCGATTTCTGAAAGGAGATCAAATCTTCCAGAGGCTTTGAGTGTGCTCTGGACTGAGGGTCTGGGATTTTTTTCTTCAAAGATATAGCTGCATACAAGGGTATGAACATCTCCAACTACCTACAACACATCTTTCCAACAAGGGCTTCTCCCATCACTTACTAGAGGGAAAGAAATACTCCCTGGTTATACAGTTGTGCAGTGAAGTTTTGGGAGTCACCATGGAAATACAGCAGAAGACACCGAGATATTAAGAGAAGGTAACTTGGAACTAGGCAGCTGGAAGAGTCACACTTTCTGCCCTGAAAAGGAGAAATAAACAGGAAAACCAAGAAGAGGCTGAGCAAGGGCAGTTCTATTCTCCGCTTTTCGTATATTAAATATCACCAAAAATAAAATGAAGGAATACCTTACTTGTGACCCATTATGTCTGTCTCTCATTAAATGTGTCTGGACTTTCCGGCATCTCTAAATGAGCCTCGTCTCATGCTCACGCTTGTTATTGCTGGTTTATTCTGGGATAGCCACATGCCAACACCACCCTTGTCGGATGACACTGACAAAGAAGATAAAGCCGAGGCCACCAGTGTGTGTCCCATGAGATACACAGGTGATGGTATGTGCCACTTCCCCCCACATGGTCTTTGTCCTAGTGGGGTCACTCCTAGGGTGACAAAAGGGCATCAATGGATCAGCAGCTCAAAACAAGTCATGGATATAATTGTTGGTCTCAAGAGGTCTCCAGAGAGGTTGTACAGGTAGGAGAAATGGGGAACAAGGTGCTCAGCTGGGTGCTCCAGCTCCCCATTTAATCAATGACAAATTCCTGCCAGCTCTGACCAGAGCAGGCTCTAAATGACAGGGCACGTGGCACACCAAAACAGAGAGGCACGCGGTGCAGGTCTGACCACTGCTCATCCCCACCCGGGGACAGGGGCTGCTGTTTCTCTCCTGCACCACCATTACCCATTCCCAGTCCGGGGACAAACAGGAATGTGCTTTACTGTCCTGCCTTAGGAAAAGACATGGAAAAACTACTCCCACTGCACTGGAGTCTCCTTTATTAGGACATCTAAGGGTGTCATGTGTCCGGCCATCCAAAAGAATTAAACAACTGAGCAATTTTTAGGAAGGGAGAGGCATAATCCTCCATTTTCCAAACGGGAAGAACAACGTCACAAGAGCTTAAGGGAGTCACCCCACGAACAAGCTGTACCAGTGCCTGGGTTTCTCTTACTGCCCAGAGCACCCATGAATTGCACCAGCCCCACAGGTGGGGTGAGCACCCCAGCTGCTCCGCATGCTGTGCGTTCCCTCCACTGAACCCTAAGGCACAGACTCGGGTGTCCCCACGCTGGACCAGGGAATACAACATCCTGCAGGGCAGCACTCCATTTCCCCAAGTACTCAAAGCTTGGAGTTTGCACATTTGTCAATGGACCAGGTTCAAGCTTAATGCAAAACTTGTTATCAATAGAGCATCATCAGGAAATATCCCTGCCTCTCCTCTTCCACTCCCTCCCATTGCTGAGGAGAGAAAAGAGCTGAGCATTTGAAACATTATTTGTTTTGCACTAATGCTAAAGTGGCTGGAGCAGGCATGGTTTTTTAATGGGTGAGACCTTTCTAAACTTCCCCCCCCCAAAAAAGGAAGCAGGGGGAAGAAGGGCAAAAGGAATGGAGGTGGAGGAGGGTTGAAAGGAAACATCCATTTCACAGAGCTCACATCAGAGCATAAAGCTGAGCTGCAAAGAGGACAAAAAGTAGATATGAAAAGTCATCAAAGCTTATTCATGAGCATGACCATCTCTCCCCGGGTCTCTTCCTCAGTGTGCCTCCAACTTTCCCTGGGGAATACAAGAAGACATCCCAGCCTGCACAGCAATTGCACTGGGGCTTTGGGGTTATTTTTAAGATAGAGTCATTACGGCTCTTGTGACTCACTGACTTGTAATGATGGAAGTATGTTGTTTGATCTGCACAGACACAGGCATCCAAATTAAAAAAAAAAAAAAAAAAAAGGAACCTCGGGGGAAATAAAAAAGAAAAAAAAAAAATGTTCCACAGAAAATAGCAAGGCAAAAGGAAGATGGTTCAGTGGAGCAGAGTCTCATGCTGACCCACAAGCATAATGCCACTTCTACCTCTTGCCCCTCACAACACACTTTAACAGCTCCTCACCCTTGCTGTCCATGGCTTCCCAGGGCCCGCTACATGGCTGCTCCAAGCTGGTTACTGGCTAGCAGTGCACCAGAGGTTGTACAGGGATTGGGATAGATTGGGACAGTCTAAACAGAAAATAAATCAGACTGAGAGCAACCTCTGAAACACATTTCCTTCCTCCCCCGCCAGCTGTCTTTCCCCAAGGGCCTTTTGTGAACCCAGTTTGTCCTGGCTCTCCTTCACAGCCCTTTTTCCATGGATGGTCTTGGGCTGGTTTTCCTGGACAGAAATGGTAATGGGAGACAGCTGGCAAGAAGGACACCCAGAGCGAGCCCCCAGGATGCTGCTGGGTGTGCAAATGCCAAGACAGGATCAAAGTATTGCTTGTTTGATAACCTCCAAGTAATGTTCCAAAATTAGAAGCGGCAGTGGCATCAGATGCATTTCAGCCACAGCATGACTTGAAGGCTGATTTTCCAATGTAGGCATGGAGAAGCCACTCCAGTGCCTGAGACACCACAGCAGTGCTTTTTCTCTGATGCTACAGAACCCTCCAGAGCTAAGCCTAGCACAGGGATTTTTGCTAGTCTTTCACTCTTCTTCACTTACATAAAGCAGCAAAGCAGAGCTGCCCTGGTTTCTGCTCCATATAAATCATATGGCCAGGGAGTGAGGATCATTTTGACAATGAACTAATATTTCTGGGTTGCTATTTCTGTTCCTTTGTTTGCCCAGACACAAAGACTCAGCCCTTTGTAGTTCCCAGATGACAATGTCTATGTTGCATGAGATCATGTTTGTGGTTTTGGACACATCTTTTTTTAACAGCGTCTATTGAATTCCCTCAACTCAGCACTTTCCTTCCTCTTGCTCTCAATTGATCAAACACTATCAAAGGAGCCCAGGAGCTACGCACATACATATCCCCTGTGTTTTTAATAAGGCCAGAGGAGATGCTTTGCTCTGTGTGCTAACTTTTTGGGGGGTGAAATGGAGAAGAGAGGAAGTACCTGCCAGGTAAGAGGCAGCTGGAGCAGAGGTGGCCACAGCAGGAGCTGATGAATGCAGCAGCAGGAGCAGAAAAGATCAGAAAGAGGTGACAATAACAGTAGGGACAAGTGGGACTAAGGCTTCATCTAGGCAAAGACAATGAAGTCCTCACTTTGTACATCCCAATCTCCCCAGAGATGACACCAGACAAGGGATAATGCCACCAGGTGGGGAATACACAGCAGAAGTTTTAAAGAGAAATAATTTGCTTCCAGGTAGCTTTGGAAGAATGGCACAGGAAAAAAAAAGGGCAGTGCTGGCACCCCCTCGGTGCTCAGCACAGCCTTGTGCTTGGCACACCGACCCTGCTGCCCATGGGATCAGGAGGGTAGATCCTAGCCTGGAGGGACCCTGATCACAGGATTTCTGCATGTTCACCCACCCACCCTCTTGAAACCCTCATGGGACATCTGAACCTACCAGAGACCCCAAACTTGGCGATTGATGACTGTTTGGGATGGCCTCTTACCGCAGCAGGAGGCTCTCCCAGTGCTGACACTGCAGAGGTGCAAGGCAGCAAGCCAAAATAATACTTAGGGTGCAGCAAAACTTACGGAGAAACAGATTTTAGAGAGACAGACACTAATTCACTCAGTCAGAAACAAATCTCCAATTTCCTGGTCTCCTGCAGCTGGAGTTTTCAAGAGGGAAGAGGGTCATAAAGCTCTGAAGGAACAGAAATCTCCTCTCTCCATGCCAGCTCACATCCTCCCTGTAGGACCATAAATACCATATCCCCCAAACACGCAGAATGCAAACAGGAAAACATTAAATCACAAGAGTTAATTAGCAGTCCCTATCCAGCGTGTTCTTTACAAAGAGAGACTCCCTCAAGTCCACTTCTCTCATCATCATCTCTCCCCTTTAGAACAAGCAGGGGAAGCAGGATGGTCCCAGCAGAGGGGCAGAGTCCTGTGCAGGAGTTGCCACCAGCTGCTCGGGCACATGGGTCTGTCTCAGCTGTCCTACAGCAACAGGGACTGTCTATAAAAAGAGCTGACAAGATTTTAAAACTGCTACCAATAACCTTGCCTCACTCCGGATTTTCCACTGACAGACATCTTCAGTTTGTTTTCATTTCTTTAATTGATATCTTATTAAAGCCCCTATAAATAGAGCTAGGGAGCAAAGAGCATCATGCAGGCGAGCTGGAAGACCAGTGCTAGCAGCAAGATGCCCAAAGGGAGGAAAGACAGGAGCTCATGAATTCACAGGGGAAATGAGTCATGCCCAACTTTCCACTGAGACCGGGCCAGCCTGGCGTGGGGACCAGTCGTGCTACACAAGACCTTCTGACCCTGAATTTGCACCAGTGTCACCAGTTCAGCCTCGGGCCCTATTTGTGCTGTGATGCTATAAGAGCCAAGCTACTGTCTTTCAGAGTGCACGGACAAGTCCCACAGCACTCGTCTGCAGGAGGATTTTTGGCCTCTTCTACACACACGTCATTCGTGTTGGCAGAACTCCAACTGACCTCGATGGATGAGAGACACAAAACATCTGCACCCAACACAACACTTTCCAGCAAACATTTTCTTAAGAAAAAAAGCAATGCTGAGTTGCCCTGTGTTCCCATGCTGGTCACCAGCGTACAGGGCCATGGTCAGAATGCAGCCAGGAGGCATCCTGTTGGGCTGCCCTCTCCAAAATAACCAGCCACCCTGACCAAGTTCATAACACTCATCCCACCATGCTGTCACCACAGCACCTCTCGAAAGCCTTGTCACATCAGCTCCATGCTCTGGACAGGCCACTCATGAGGAGCCAGTTGGATGTAAAGAGAGGAGAGACTTTGTCTCATCCATACCTTCTTCTTGTCTAAGACATGTCTATAGGGCTGATCTCTGAATTTAAGCATACAAAGCTGGCAACTGCTTTATTCCTATTTTTGAGATGGGAAACCAAAGCATAGCAGGAATAAGTGATCTCTCTAAGTTCACACTGGAAGCAGGAGGCAGAGAAGAGGCAGTGCTGTAGTGGAGCAAGCGTCCTGCCACTGCTAGAGGGCTGGCAAGTGAATGCAGGAGAGACCCCTCAGCAATGCAGCAGGTTGTACAGCTCTCCAAAGCAGTGGATAACTGCAAGGACAGCACAAAGGATGCATCTGAAGTGCTGCTTAGGTGCCAACAGCCCTGCCTGAAAACCTGCCCAGGTGTTTGCTCAGTGCCTGTGCATTGTCCTCTGCTCCCTGCAGTGCCAGGCACACCCCCAAAGGCCACTGCAAGAGCGTCCCATCAGCTTCCCATCCTCAGCAGGAGTTGTTAAGAAAAATAAGACATAAATTTATAAAAAAGGGTTTTTCTTTGTTACTTTGCAAGTGCAACTTCTGTGACACTGATGCTGAGCCCCACGAGCAGAGGCAGGAGGGCTGCAGGGCACAACCCCTCCGGCAGGGAAACTGCAACATGAACATGTCCCAGCAGCGGCTTTCTCCCAGTAACTAATCACAAAGTTTATGATACTTCTCACGAGAGAGTCAGAAAGTTACCCATAAATAATCACATGGAACATTAACTGACTGCAAATTACTTTTATTCTCCCTCACCATTGTTACGACCTTTGTTAGTTTAGATCTAGCAGAGGGACTGTAAAACAAACAGCCGCTATCTGATAACCATATGGAAAACTTGAGAGCATTTTCCCCAAATAATACTCTATGAAGTACTCACATTAACATTTCCATTAAAGTTGCACTCAAAATTAAAACTGAGAAATAAATTAGCATTGCGGTAGTTTGAGGTGCAGAACGGCAGCAGAGCGGGACTCCAAGTGACCTGACCAGAGACACAGTAAATCAGTCGCAATGCAAGGATGCAGCGAGTCTGCTCTCAGCTGTACGGAACCAATTCAACTGCACAGAACTAAGCAATGCCTTTATTAACAAAATACCCAATGATAGAACTGTCCTTAAAAAAAAAAAAAAATTACTGACCATCCGGTGCCCCAGGGCATTTTGGACAAGGCGGGACCCCTTGTGCCATCCCTACCATTGGCAACCCCCCCAGTGCTATCCTGCACTGGGCCCACAGAGCAATCCACCTCCCAGCACAGACATGTGTTGTTACTCCATCAAAGGAAGAAGCTAAAACAGCCCGGCATCAATTGCTGCCCCAAAAATCACACTGGGAATCTCTCTCAAAGCCAAACACAACAAACAGAGCCCCGATGCTCCGCTCAGACAACCCCTGACCTCCTCCTGCTGCTTCTATATGATAAATCCCGTAGTCTTGTGGTTTGTTATTTTTGGGGAATGAAAATAATCCTTGCACAGATATACAGGGATCACAATGCCATCTCCAAACAAACACTCCGCTCGCTGGCAAGGAGCTTTGTTAACACAACTGAATGTGCTGAATTATGCACACGCTTTGCCTGAACACGTGTTGAAGTTACAGAGATCACCTGGAGCCCTCAATCCATTTTTAAACCAGGCTCTCTGCGTTCAAACCATCCTGCCCAACAGTGCCAAGTGTTGCAGGGGGCACGGCTACCAACCACCCAGCAAAAAGGTGCATTTGCCAGCCAGCAGCTCCAGAGAGCCCAGCTGCCCTGCTCCGAGGCCAGCACTCATAAGGGGATCCACATCGAGCATAGCACAAGGGGATCTCTTGGGTTGCCCTGACGCAAGTTGCTCATAGAGGGGGGGCGGGGAGGACGGGAAAAGGAATCATGACAAAAGCTTTGGTCAAAGGGTTTTCCTCTACATCCAGCCTGCAGTCTTAATGGTCCCTAAACTGTTCTGCGTCTATGCAAAAACTCCTTGTGCTAAATCACTGGCTCCTAATCTATGGCTCCATCTTACACCAGAGCACAGAGAGGAATCAGAGACCACTCTATGTTTGGGGGCTAGTAAGTTAGGTTCTCTCTGACCCTCTTTTTTCTCCATCCATACCCAGCGCAATTAGTACTTCCTGCACAGAGAGGGGTATGCTATTCCAAAGCACTTATCTGCCAGTTTGCATTTTCAATCATATGTCTTCCAGCATTCCCAAACTGTTATCCTGTGTTTCTTTGCCTGACACATTGTAAAAATAACCCAGACTGCAAAGCTTGCTTGATGTTTACAGGACACCGTGGAAACTTACAGCTCACAATAATTAACTTTAAATAAAATGTTAATCTACAATAAATACAAAACAGAGGACGGTTTGGGGAAATGCTCTGAAATCCACTGATGGAAGTCAGTGCACTGTAGGTACAAATTAGTAACATCTATTAATTGGAGAATCTTGGTGGATTAGGCAAACCAACAAAAGTAATAATCATTAACAACATTAGTCACATAGAATACAATTGACTTCCAATTGCTTCTAACGTTATTTTTCTAATGAAGTTGCTGGAAACTAATCAGAGCTGGCTGGATAGCTTATCAGGGGACAGCCACAGTCAGCAGGATTAGCTGCTTAGCGCCAGAGCAAGATTTACCCTGAGGAAGATCGTCCTTCCCAGCATCAGGGAGGGAATTTTCATCAGTCAACTCTTTGCTGCTCTTTCAACCCCTTCCCAGACACCGGCAGCTCAGCCTGGGGCAGGCAGGACACTCGAGGGACCCGCGTGCTGTCTGCCAGGAACCGGTTCCCCTTTTTATAGCTCCACGCCAATTTGCTTGTGGTCATGGGCAAGGGCCTTAACTCCCTATTTTGTTTTGGTTGGGTTTTCTGTTCCTTTTTTAAAATGATGTTTACCTTCGATGTCTCCAGAGAAAAGCGTAACTTTGCCACCCGTGCACATGAAGATGTGTGTGCTGTCCACTCAAGCTGACTGCTCTGGAAACCAGCCCTCTTCCTCTGGGTTAAGTGCCTTGTCCACCAAACCCTTCTGCAGTTAGCAACTTATTCCACATTTTGCAAGATGACTTGTCAAACTCTGAAGGCAGTCTAAAATTGCAACCGTTCTGCGACACCAGCCATGGCTGGAAAGAGAGGAACAGGGTCCTACAGAAACTGCGCCTTTCTGGCCAGTAACAGGGTGGTCCCAGGCTTCATCGGGCAGAGACTGAAAGCTAATTTCTAGACAAAGTGAACTTCACTTTTGCAGAAGTCTTTCCCAAGCTTGAACACGCCACTATCCCACCAGCTCCCTGGCTCCTGTCACCACCCAGTACATCTGACCCTGCTGACCTCTCCAAAACCCATCCACTGGTATCCCCAATGCTTCATTAGCCCCCAGGGATCCACTCACTCATTTACTGAAGCAGCCCTTTCCCCAGCAAGGTGCTAGGACAATCCTTTTCCCCCATGCCCAGATGCAGCCCAAAAAACCACATCCCCTCACATCACCCTGATCATTGTTCTCAGGCAAAAACAAGACAAAGCGAACACACTCAGCCCACACACAGGCTGGTATCAGGGGTTGCTCTGCCGTGCCCAGGCTGCTCCATGCCTGCCTGACACATCATCAGGTGAGGTTGGCCAAGGGCTGCCACTGCCGTGAGGCCACCCAGAGCCACCCCTGGGATGCTGTGCCATCACCACCAGTGACAGCACCACAGGGGTCTGTTCCCAGTGACCACCGGGGGATGGAATAATGGAATAGCTGGAATAACAAGGATGATGTAGATCATCATCTCTCCCTCCCTGAGGAACAATACAGCTTTTCAGCAATAACAGTTAATTGAGAATTAATATCCTCAATCTGGCACGATGTCACAGTGTCACATACCCCCGTCCCCCCGCCTTGTTGATGGCCTTCATCTGACATCACCATTTTTTCCCTCTCAGCAGCAGTCAATTAGCTATAATAGCAGTGGCCCTCATCAACACCTCCCAAGAGAATTTGGGGAGGACATTCCCACCCACCCGTGCCTCTCCACAAACTGCCCCTCATCATCCTTGGGGACTGGGAGGCTTGGACTTTCCAGTCATTGCAAAAATCCAATTTGCGCTGGCTCGGAGAGCCTCCGGGAGAGCAGTCAAGTTTGTTATGGAGAATCCAGATCACATTTTTCCACCCTGAACACTATCTTGTTTGCACCCTTTCCACCCGTCTGTCCCTTCCTCCCTCCCAGCCAAGCTGTCGGGAAGCTCCACAGGGGTTTTTTTCCCCCCAACCAGATGTTTCATCTGCTTTTGTTGCTACAAGACACACCGGTCAAGTCTTGGCGACACGCAGCAAATCCTGAGCTGCACAGCTAATGACTAGCATCTGTATCTAAGATTAATCAAGGAGGTGGGAAAAGGCACATCCAACAAGAAAGCACAAATCCCCATTTCTAATTGTTTTGTGCTAGCAGCAAAACATTTATTTCCCAGGATTTCCAAGAGGCGGAAGAGGTGAGTGAGTGGATGGCTCGGTGCCTCCTGTTTAACGGGCCAAAAGGGGAGCAGGGTTAACAGAGCAATTCTTGTTCCACACCAAAGCATTACATTCTGGAAGAGATCCAGAGAGAGATCCTTTGTCTTCAAGAACAAAAAGGACAGCACCCCATTTTCAGGGAAGTTCTGCACACTGCGACATGACCTACCCTGGCAGCATCCCCACACAGTGATGTGATGCTCCCCAGGCACAGGTGATGGAGCTTCTGCCACTCATTGCACCCCACAGCCACCCCCCTTTTGTCATGGCTGTACCCTGGATCACATGCTGCACTCCCTTCCAGCCAACCTTCTCCGACTCCAGCCCTGCCCCTGCACTGCTCCAGCCACCCCTCTGCAACATGCTCCCTCATCCCCTTCCAGCCCTCTTGGCACTGTCGTGTTGATGCTCTGCAGCTCGAAAGCACTGCATCTCAGAGCAGCCTTGGCATCTCAGAGCAGCTGACGTGCTTCCACGCAGCCCATGGTGCTCTGAAGTCCACGAGCCACCGGGAGGGACTGAAGCCAGCCTGTCTCATACAGGCTCTGCAGCTTCCTGGGGTGGATCTCCAACGATGACAAAACCTCTGAGGCAAAGCCTGCTCAGCTGCCTACAGAGACAAGGGGATGGCAGCCAAACCCACATGCTTCTTGTCCAATCCTCACCCCCCTGCAATGTGTCCTAGGTCTGGAGATCAGTGCACAGAGCTGAGGATCCTTTGGGCTTTCCACTGCCAGTTCTTCTTCCCCACCCCATGTTCCCAGGTAGCCCCAGAGTTGATTCTCATGCCATTTTGGGGGATGAAACTCATCAGATTTGCCCCACACAGGCAGAAGGGAAAGGCCAAAGGAGAGAGCTCACAACCAGGTGGGTCCTGTAGGAGATCCATTCCCAAAGACATCTGGAGCCTTGGTGAGGCTGGAGCTGGCCTGCTCCCTCCTGATGACCTGAGGAGGTCTGGAAGTATTTAACACCAAAAACTCAGGTCTTGTCTACCCTGCCTTTTTTCCTTGAAGTCTCTGCGGAAAACAGGGAATTTAGTACAAGGACATTTGAAGAAGCAAGTCCAGAGCAACTGCTGACTGTTGCTAGCTCTCTGCTTCTCTTTTTTTCCAAGTTCTCATTTTACACTCATGTCCATTGTTTTCCCCATAGAGGAAAAATAATCTGTTGACATCCTCAATGCAGGGAAAGTTCCCAGTGGGCAGCTCTTCCTAAGAGAATGCAATTAAACCAACCTGACATGGCATATTTAATATTTGTAAGGTTGAATAAAGTAAATGTG
>NW_010144727.1:79572-79818 GCF_000699245.1 Pterocles gutturalis
TTCATAACAAAGCAGAACAGCAGGCACAAGTTACCCCACAAGTCACCTGTAGGCTACAGCCATCTATTTTTAATGACAAGGCTCTAATTATTTATTGCTGTTGTCTCAGTGTAACCATCAGATTACGAAGCCTCCTGAAAATAAGAGGCAAGAGGGAGAGGGAGGAGATCCCAGTCACCCAGGATAATGTGCTCCTGGGTGCCGGCTGCTGCTACAAGGTGCCTGTGTGAGCTCCAGCCCTTCCCT
>NW_010144727.1:79836-83901 GCF_000699245.1 Pterocles gutturalis
TCCCAGATTCACAGGGATGGTTTGTAACAGCACCAGCATCCAGCCCAGCACAGGACTAATGTTCCTTCCCTGCCTCTGCAGGACGACTCCATCCATGACTGTCTGCAGAAAGCTGAGCATGGAAAGATCATTATACCTGTGCCGAGCAGGGAGGGGAGACCCCTGCCAAAAATGATTGCCTATCTGGGCTGTCTTCCTTCCTGCCACGGCGGTCCAGGGCCAGTTCACAGGTTTCCCAGGACAGAGGCTCCCACAGGGACAGGCTCCTGCCTCACGGCTCCCCCAGGGACCCCAAAGCCCCCTGCCACCCTCCTGTGCCAGACATGCTGGCCCGGGCAAGTGTCCCCAAGGCCACGCACAGGGCTGTCGGCTCCAATGTCTGTTAAGGAGATGTCCACTTCCTGCCTCTTGATTTTCCTTATTTACAGCCACTAAAAAAATTCACTTCTTCATGAAGCTGGGCCAAAACCAGCAAACTACTGCTCCCTCCCCCTCCTGAGGGCCCCGAGCCCAGCGCACAGAGAAAGCATTACAACTATGTAACCTGGGGTCACGCTGCACCCTGGACTCAATTAGCAAGGGTTAAAAATGGAACAAGTCTTTACTTTCCCATAGGAAAGTTGTTCTCCATTGCCCACTGCCTCCAGCAACCTTCTGACACTTCTTCTATAGAAAACATCAGCACGCTCAGTTCTGCTTCATAGGGATTTTCCCCAGAGCTCCTTCTGTGCTGGCGGCTCCCCGGCAGACAGCCTTTCTCCAAGCCACCGCATCCTGCGTGTGCAGAGCATCCCTGGGTGAGGGGTCCTGCTGCGGGGGAGCACCCATCAGCCTTCACACAACAGCAGCAAATACAGCAAAGTCATCACAGCCCTCAGCCCCCTCTCATACAAATGGGTCTGATAAGGAGGACAGAGATGATTTCTGCTGGGAAAGGGAATTTGTGAAAAAGGGCTATGGGAGGGCATTGGTGGGGCCAGCAGTTTGGGCACTGCAGCCATCGCAGAAACCCCATGCTGAATGGCTCTAGTACCTTGCACCACATTTTACTCTTTCCTGTCCCACCAAGACTCATCCACCTGAGGAAAGGACAACAAATAACACCAGAAACTACAGCAGATCTCCCGATGGGGAGGCTTCTGTCCCAGCACCAGCTCATGGGACTAGGGGACCTGTCATTGTGCAAGGTCACATCTGCAGATGCACAGGGAAGCTACAACCACCCATGGGCCACTGCCATTAACTGCCGTGTTGGCCCCAGACGGTTTCTTCTCTACTTTCCACCATTGCTCTGGGACAGTTTTGTGCACCATGACCACAGTTTGTGCTTCCCTCCTGTCACTTGGCCAATTACACCATTTGTCCCAGGTTCCCACTGGCCAAGCAAACGCTGTCCAAAACACTCTCACTTTAACAAAGCATGGAGATAACCTGCCAGACAATCAGGAGTGAGAGAAAGGCTTAATTTTCTCAAATCTCAGCCACTGAGACCCCACAGTCACAGTGCATGTGTTGCTCTGGGAGAAAAATTAAAAGAAAACAAAAAACCCCAGGGTAGCCCACACACAGGGGGACCGAATCACCCTTCAACCCCTGCTTCTGCCCAGCACAGGAGGCACCAGAGGGTGCAGGGGGGCACATGCAGCCACAGCCAATTCCAGCTCTTGCAAAGGGCAGCACAGGGAGGGATTTTAAAACCCACAACTTGAATATAAGCAGAGTAAGGCCAGAGCATGCCGAGGGACAGCAACATGCATGCAGAGAAGGAGAGGTGAAACCACATCTGTATGTACAGCTGCCTCATTACCTCAAGCCTCTTGGGACAGAGGAGTCTGTTGAACAAGAACTGCACAGCTGGCAACCTGCTCTCTGCTTCCCCGGGTACCCCAGCTCTCGGGAGCACCATGATCACAAGCAGCAGCAGAAGCACATCCAGCTACCTGCCCAAAACCTGCCAAGCCACGCCAAGTGGGTGTAAATGTTGCAGAGGGAGCATGGGCTGGAAACCAGGAGACCTAGCAATAACTGCCACCTTGCACAGCCTCACTGCCTGGGCTCAGGGAGGCCACCCCGTCCCCCAGCATTGGCTCCATGGGGAGCGGGAACAGTGCCAGCTGCCCGCCTCCCCACAGGGCAGCAAGGGCCAGAAGCAGAGCTCCGGGCTGACTGCAAACTGCTGCTGGCATCCCAACCAGTGGGGACATGAAAATCACCCCGCTCAGAGCACAGACAGCATCTTCATCCAGCACCAAGCCCTTCGCAACTGCCTTCCACCCACATGCAGATGTGGCTCATCCAAAGCTGCACGTCCCAAAACACCACATCCATGACAACACGACAAAGTAAAACTGCATTGGGTTTTCTATACGTGGCACCACCCATTTACCCCCGTTGCGGCTCCTCCTTCATCAGTCAGGTCTCCCCTAAAAGCTTCAAGCAACGTGGCATGCATCAGAAGAAAAATGAGAAAAATGTTTCAATAGCACAGCCATTGGAAGCAGAGTGAGAAAATGCCGCAGCCCTCAGACTGGAAGGGCTGCGCTGCAGTTCGGGAGGTTTCCCAGCTGGGATGGAGGACTGTGGAGCCACTCGGGCAGGATGTCTGGGCAGAAAGGATTCCCTGAGGGTAGGCAGGATGCGGCAGAGCTCAGTTCACAGATCAACGGTGATGAGCCCTGCTCAGAGACTCTGCTGCCATCTTTGTCAGTCCCCTTTAGCCCATCAGCTCACACAGCCACATTGCTCCATGGAGCTGAGGGAGCCCCACTTGTGTCCCCCACAGCCCACCCGTGGGCTGCAAAGCAGCTTTGCCCCATGCCCACCCTTCCCAGCTCTCCCTCACGCTGCCGAGTCGACATTCTCCTGCTGCCCAGGGCTGGGACAGTCCATCATTACAGAGGTCCTCAGACACCCTCGCTGTGACCTAAATGCATCTGGGCATCCTCCCTCCCAGGGAGGGGAGCACAGGCTCCCCTTGTTGATGTGGGCAGGACATGAACCAGGTCTGCAAATGGTTAATGCTCGCCGCAGGGGTCAGGTTTCCAAGAGCTCTCCTGGGGCACATCTCCAAATTGCTCAGCACCCAGCACAGGAGGGGTTTTGGAAAGCCTGGCCCCCACAGTGCTAACCCCATGATCCAGAATCCTTCAGAAAAATACACACAGCAATGTATATTCTCTCTCCCACACACACTGCAGCATATATAATTTCCACCACAGCAAGGGGAGAGATATACATCAATGATCCTCTTTCATTTCTCTTGCTGAAAGCTGCTGGCTGCAGGATTTGGCAGCCAGGGAGCTGGTGATACAGCTCATGCAGCCGCTCCAAAGGGGATGCATCAGCTCCACATGCGGTCCCATCCCCTGGCCTCTGCCCTGCAGCAGACCAGGCTCATTTCTATAGCTCATTAAAGAGGGATAAAAGTAACTTTTAAAGGTTGCTTTCATGTGAAACAAGCCTAAAACCAAACAATAACTTGGCAAAGAGTGAATTGGATTTTTAAAAGCAATGCATTTCACTGGAAATCTTACTTCATTCTTTTTTATTTCTCCTTCTTCTTCTTCTGAGCCTGATGGTGGATTATTTTTCCTTGACACAATCCCGCCTCCGCTGTGATAGATGACGGCACATTTAGCAGTGTTCAGCCAAAACTTTTTATCTCCATATGGAAGATGGATGGATGAAGGCTCTGAAGCCCGCATCAATCCCTTCAAGAGCAAACAAGGATCCAGCCCAGACCTCCTCCCAGGTTTGTTTAAAATACACAGAGCATAGGGCAGAGGATGTGATCCTATAAAGCCCCATCTGGCACCATTTACGGTGTTTATGAAGCAAAACAGAATGAGCACTGCCCAGGACCTCTGGCCATCTCACTGGGAAGCACGAAGGACAGATGTTGCTTGGATGGGCTTTGTGCCAGGGGCCCAGGACTGCCTGCACCTTCCCATGCCGGACATGCTACGTCAAGCACTGCTCTGTGCGGCAGGGTGGGAATCACAGAATGTTAGAGATTGGAAGGGACCTCGAAAGATCATCTAGTCCAATCCCCCTGCCGGAGCAGGA
>NW_010144727.1:84107-106284 GCF_000699245.1 Pterocles gutturalis
ACCCTCCTGACACTCAGCCTTCACGTATTTATAAACATTAATTAGGTCACCCCTCAGTCTCCTCTTTTCCAGGCTAAAGAGACCCAGCTCCCTCAGCCTTTCCTCATAAGGGAGATGCTCCATTCCCTTCATCATCTTTGTGGCTCTGCGCTGGACTCTCTCCAGCAGTTCCCTGTCCCTCTTGAACTGAGGGGCCCAGAACTGGACACAATATTCCAGATGCGGTCTCACCAGGGCAGAGTAGAGGGGGAGGAGAACCTCTCTCGACCTAGGAGGAAGTGTTCCCAGCTATCTGAGCAGGGATCACACACAGCTCCTTGAGGGCAGAGGCTGGAAGAGCCAGAGAAGAAGCCAAATAGTTCTTAAAAAAAAACAACAGACACTGCAACACTGCATCAGTCCTCACTAGGAGCGGACAATGCAGGAGAGTCATCCTGGATGAGCAAAGCAGAAAAGGAGATGATGAGACCCAGGAGCAGCTCTGGGCTTTGAAGGTTGCCCACCAGCATGGCTGGCTTCCTAGCATTGGTCCAGGCAGGCATCATTTTCTGAGGTGAGGGAGTGAGCAGGCAAAGCTCTTGACTTGAGCGAGTCAAAATAAACAGAGGAAATCCATCAGCATCACAGTTCCTTTCTTCTTGTCTTTACATGCCACAAGAGGTGGGGCCACAGGTCTTCAAGGAGCTCCTCCAAATGCAGCTGAGCTACAAGTAGTGCCTCATCCCATGAGACTAGCTCCCAGCCCCCCAACCACTCTCACAGCACCCCTTCCCACTGACACCGAGAACTACAAAGAGCAGAGGTTACAGGTAAGTTTTCCTCCCTGCAAGGTGTTACTGAAACTCCAGAGAAAACCTTCTGGGTGTCCACTAGCCTGAAGCAGGGAAGGTAGAAAGGACAGCGCAGGATGGACACAAGGGATGAACGGGGCTGAGGGTTGTACACCTGTAGGAAAATATTACAGCTACATCCTCACACAGGACGCAGCAGCAGTCACACGAAACAACACATGCACCATAGCACACACACACCTCATTAATAATGTCTAGAGCTCCTAATGCAACGTGCCAGAGAAGTTACCTAACCAGCAATAAAAACTTCTTTGGCCCCATCTCAGGTACAAAAGCCAACACTCTTCATCTCGTAAAATGCAAAACGCCCCCAGATGTTTATAAAACTCCGTTGGGCAGTTCAGCACAAATGTTGTTTACCATCAAAGCCTTAGGGATCAAACCTGACCATCCAGCTGCCAGGAGCTGTGCAGCTGCAGCCGTGGAGCAGCAGTGGGATCCTCCCCAGCTTCCCTTGGCACTGGAGCGGTGTGCCCTCAAGCCCACCACCTCCTGTCACTCCAACCCATCAAACACATCTGCTTTCAGTGCAACGCCAGCATCTACCATCCAGCAAGAGTAGCAGGCAGGAACTGCATACACACACGTACATGCACATATGGATATATGTATAGGCATGCGAGGGGAAGATGCTGCCCGTGTGCAGCACATCCACATGGACATCACGGGAAGGCAAGGTAGGAGGGACCCTTGGGCTTGCTGCTTCCTCATGGCTCCTGCTGTTTCCTGAGGACTCTCTCAAAGACTCGAGGCTGTGCGGGTGCCCTGCTGCACACCAAGCACAAGGGCTGCCTGGCAGCGCTCCGTGCTGCGGCCAGTCAGGTAAGGTAGCCAGGGCAGCACTTGACGAGGCATTACATGGAGGAGCTCCACAGGGATCTCCCAGTGACAGATGCCATCCCAGCTCAATGGCTAAGACCAGGCCAAGTAAACACAGAGTATATTTATTGCTCCTAGGAAATGCTTTCTTTCCCCCCCCCCGCCCTACTCCTCCATGCTCACTTCAAGATAGCAACAGGGAGCTAGGAAACACTCCCTCCATGTGGTGCGTTAACCATGGGAAGCAAACACACTAGCTTGGACAGATCATTATCCCTTCACACACAGGGCTGAGGAAGGGGGTGGTAGTCTATAATGATGCTAATTAAGTCCTTAAGTGTCTTGGTAAAAAGCAGGTAGGACTTCAGCACAAGGGAGAATATTCCATTAGGGCAGGCTTCACCGTAGACACAATGCTGCATAATGGGATCCTGTAATTATGCCTGCACTGCAGAGACTTTTAAAAAAAGGAACCCTGTTTTACATTCTCTAATGCAAACAGCATGAAATGATGTTGCTTAGAAACCTTTACACTCCTACAGTGTGTGCAAAAAAGTTATTCCAGACATCTGTATTTAAAATAAAATTTAAAAACAATCCTACTGCACACACTCACATGGATCTTGGCTTCACATTGAGTGATGAAGCCTATGAAATGTCAGAGGAAATTTAAATTAAAAAAAAAAATGACACATGCATTTAAAAACTTCAGCAGCTTGTTAAGTCATTTCAGGTTATGTCTGGTGCGGTTCCACCTCACCCCTTCACACAGGGCTCTGGCTCAGTGGATTGATGGTGCCACTTGTACCAATCCAGACTTACAGGCTCATAATCGTTTCCCCACTCAAACACTTGGAAAAGATTTTCTTTTCCAGAGAAGCCACCCAAGGTTTTACTCCAGAATCAGCATGCAAAGGGCAGAGCACTGTCCAGGTCCTGGGACCTGCTGTGGTGCCTCTGATGCAAAGGCCAGACTCAGCAAGGTCATCTGAACTCCAATGAGACCTCTGCAGAAGGCAACCTTTTTTCAGCTCTGCTAGTACTTGCTCTCTCAGTACTCTCCCAAGACACTCTATATCCTCAAGATTATAGTGGACAGAAGTTATTTGGCTTAAAAATCTCCCTTCAGAAATTCCACTCTGTCTACCCCAAAGAACCTCCTCATAAGAGCACATTAACTGTTATGGCATTTTAAATGGCAGATAAAGCAATTTCTCTGCAGAGGATTTTCTGCTCATACCTGGAAATGTCCTTAGGCAGCGGCATGGGTGAGCTCATGCTCAGACACACAGCACCTGGAGGTCTTTCAGCCTCCTGCCAGAGACCTCTTACTGGTGGTGCAGGTACCTACAAGTTTGCCTCTTGCTCCCCGTGAGCTGCTTCATCCACAGATGATGAAGAACCAAGCCTCACTCTCCCTGTCCCCAGGCTTTGCAGCTTCATTGGCGTCACTCTGAGGCAGGAACTATTGCCTCTGATCAACAGCCCTTCACACCCCGGGTAGGCTACCTTAACTGGTTACTGCAAGCAGCAAAGAGCCAGACCACAGGCAAAGGAACAAACCAGCAGAGTTTCACTTTTTGGTTTGCTGCTGCTGCTACAAGCCCTGCTGCGGTCACAGGGTAGGGATGGGTCTGGGGTCCAGAAATGCACAAAGCACTAAGTCACAAGTCCTCAGCTCCCTGCTTTGTCCCCAATAAGCCGTTTGTCCTTCATCTCCTCCGGGTGGCTCAGAATCGCCACCACCAGCATGGCAGTAAGGCTGAAGGATCAGCATCTGCACTGAGCAGTCGGCTCCCTGCAAGAGAGCCCAGGGTCAGTCAAAGAAAAAGAGAGAAGGTGGCAGGAGTGAAAGTCCTACAGTGGAATTGCCCAGACCATCCATGACCCCAGGCTAAGGGCTGTGCCCTAGGCAGGTGAGAGGTCCCAGCAAGAGAGCTCCATCATCAGGAGCTCATGGAGAGGCCAGAAGGGAGATCACAGCAGAGGTGCAGGGATAGCCACTGTCCGCAGACCCCTGGAGCAGTCCACGTCTGTTCTGTGCCTCTCATCCCCCCTGCTAGCACACAGAGAGTGATAAAACTGCTCTCTCACCTGGATGCAACAGTCAAATCGAGCATTAAGATGCTCTAAAACCTTCTGGTAAAATAGGCATGAAAATTATCAAGTTGTGAGAATTTTTACATCATCCAGGAGCCAGATGTTGGCCAGCTGCTGAAAACAGAGGGTTAGCAATTTCCCCACCGCACACTGCTCTTCTCCAACTGGAGCAAACTGCTGAAAATACATCCTTCTTTGGGTGAACATGCACAGAGCAACGGGCCTGGGCAGCTCTCCTTCTGCTGGCTGCTCTCCTCCCGCTGAGGCAGGAGACAACCGCCATATAGGTACATTCTCCTTTTATCTTCGATTGTTGCTAAAAATAATCAATACGAGCTACGTGTCTCAGGCTGTTCTCACCATTGTTCATTGTGGGGTGAAGTCCAGATCAGATCGAATGTAATTCCACATGCAGAGTGCTGCTGCCCCCCCCCAGGGCTTGTGCCGTGTGGGAGCGCAGTCAGTATCTGTCCTGTCCATCGGAGACACACAGTGCTAACAGGCACAAGCGTGCAACACCGGTACGATGCACCAATCAGTCCACCAGCAACTGGGAGATGAGAGCTCACACATAGAAATGGAAAATAGAAATGAGGAGCTGGGTCTCCCCATGTACATGCAAGCAAGAAGCTAGAAACCCTGAGATCTTTGAAATCATAAGAGAATATTCAACCCTTTATATCCGTACAACATCAGTCCTCTCCACTCTGGTGTCTGTACAGCCAGATGAAAACTCAGTGTGTGCTCCCTGCATCTTCTGCTCATTATCAAAGCTGAAGTGTAAAGCACAGCGACTACGTAGTTATTTTTTTCCTAATCCTAGTATGGTGAGACCAAGCAGCTAAAGAATAAGCCCAAAGTCTGAAAGATAACCCAACAAAACACAACATACAGGCAACTTTTGTACATGCTCCAAAACAAATCTCAGAACAGCCTGGAGGTCCCATTCCTGTGTGCACTTCCACATTGAAGGGGCCCAGAGGACATCTGACTTCTTGTGGAAAACTAAGGAAAGCACAGGTTTCATCTGACTGCCCTCGGCATGAATAATGGATATTTCACAGGGAGTGGGGTGAATGGCCGAGAGAAATAAGGTGAAAGTCTAAAATTGCTATTAGAGATCGGAAGCTGGATGAACAGCACCTGCAGAGCCCACGGGGTCGTTTCACCTCCCACTGCAAGAAGTCAAGACTGCAACACCACTTCGGGCTATTTCTGCTACACGGTATTTAAAAGCAAGTTCAAAAGACTCGAGTCAATGCCCACAGCAATGCAAAACATTTCCCAACTAGCTCCAGCAAAGAGTTAAACACATGCAACCTGTTGATTAATTTGCAGGCAACAAGCTGCACTAATAAAGCCCTGGGGCCCTTAATCAAGCTGTTTGCTGGATGCCAGACCAAAGCAGGAAGATGGGCAGAGCTGTCAGGATGGATTAGCGTTTGCCTGCTGGCAACATTTCTCCTGAATGAAAGAAAGCGGTGTGGGGAGAAGCACACGCACATACATACATGGAGCCGCAGAGCATGGAGGGGAAATGATGTGGCCCGTGCTGGCCAGCAGCAGGTCCAGCTGGCCAGCAGCAGGTCCTGAGGCCGGATGGCTGCTGGAGCTCTGCAGCCTACGCAGGGGAGTTAATCACAGGAGATGATTTTGCATCTTGGGTTTTACGTTCACCTCCATTGTTTGCAATTCCTTCCAAGAAGATGGGATGGAGCGATTTCTTTCTTTTTCTTTTAAAAAAGATCTCATCCATTTCCATTCGACAAATTTTCCTGGCCCCCATTCTCCTCCTATTCCATGAGGAGTTGGATCAAATAAAGTTGTTTATAATTGGCCCCATTTCAAAGGATTTTGGTGTCACACATTGGGGTGAGGATATTTTGCAAATTCAACTTAAGTTCAAAAGCGATAATTTCCTTTCATTATGACAACAAGGTTTGACTGGGGTACCTTTTTCTTCCTGCAGCACTTACTGTTCTGACACAGCGCTGTTGGGTTAATGCAGCAGAACCCAAACAAACCCTCTGCCTTCCTATCCCTCAACCAACTGCAGGGAACCCGACTAGAATCAGTGCCAGAATAAGTAAGAATCACAGATCTGAACTCTGTTTCTGGTTATGCAGGGAAACGTTTCATCTTTTAAGAAGTTAAACTTTATCTAACCTGGCAGCCCTCTTCATCAGAGCTATGCCCCTATGTGCTGCCAGGGAGCATCTGTCTTGGGTACCAGTTTAACAGGCTGCTGTGTGTCCAAGTGGGTGTACAGAGCTTGCAAAACACCTGACTACACAGGAATAAGCACAGAAGCTCAAAAAAAATTATTTTTCCAAACCTTAAGGGATCAAAACAAAGGAGCAGACAATTGTTTAGCTATGTGTCTTTCTTATACCAGGTAGGTTTGAATAAGGCCATTTTCCCCACCAGCTTTCTCCTCTTCCAGCCAGCAGGAACTGTGGGCATTTCCACAGATGGTGTAAATTGCTATAGATTCACTCATATCAGCACAGCTTTGATCATTTACACCAGCCAAAGATCATCTTCTCCTGTGTTTACAGCTCCACCGAGCATCACAACGGACAGAAGCAGGATGTTGACATCTCATGACTTCTACCAATGAATGAAGGGGATGGTGAGCACTAAGCAAATGCAAATACAGCTGAGGATTAGCAAAAGCAATTATGAAAAACAAGTAGTGGAAATAATGATTCATCAGGAATTGAATCAGATGTTGAGCCCAGTCCTGCACTCTGTGGATTTGGTGATGGCAGTGAGGATGCTAGCCCTATAGAGATAATTTTTAAAGCTATTTAAACGCAAAAAATACCCAGTGGTAGTTTTGCACCACCACCTTTTTATCTACCCTAAATTTCAGACAGCTCAGGACCTTGGAAAACATCCATGGAGACTTTCTTACCCCACAGATACCTCTCTCACTCCCAAAACTTTGAGTCAAGAAGAAATGCTGCATAACATGGAAGCCAGATAGGAAAAAGCTGTGTGAAACTATGACTTACGTCAAGCCAGAGGCCAGGCTGAGTGCTAACAGTTCCCCAGAACCACAACACCATAAATATACCTGTGTACATTATTTCTCTGCAGATCTCAGAGCACTTTCAATACACTTTAGGAAACACTGGCAATGTCAACGCTATCCCCATTAATAGCTGGAAAACGTGGAGGCACAGAAATGCAGACAACCTTGTTCAAGGTCACGTACTCCAGCGAGGCCACTGGATGCTCTCAGCCACCAGCTCCTCTACCTGGAGGAGACATGCCAGGTATCACTCCAAGCACAACCCCAGCAGCCAAATGCCATGTCAGCTTTAGCCAGTGCTAGAAGGATGTCTTATTCAGGTAGAGAAGACCAACAACGGGTGTGCTCTGTACCTTTATCTAGAGAGAAATCAATAGCCAGGAACACCCTCTCAGGAGACAATATTTCCATTGCTTTCACTGGGAACAGGATCAGATCTGAATTTGGGGAAGCACTGGCACAGAGATCTGGCAAGGACTACACACTATCAAACCCTGGGTTAGATCTCTTCACACCCATTGAGCAAAATGACCCTCCTCCATTAGCGTCAGCTCTCCATCTGCAAAGTTTCATGTTAAAACGTCACAATTAAAGAATAAAGTCAAGTGAGTCACTAACATAAAGATGAAATAAGAAAGCTCTACTTGAATCCTCACACCCTGCTCCAGGGTCAGCAGCCAAGACATTCCCCATCAGCTGCGAACTTCCTGGATTGCCAGTGAAAGCACAAGCAAAAAGCCAATACAGATTTTTTCCCCCCCTTCAATGTTCAAAGCATGTGCAGCAGTTTGATTCCCACAGGCTGTAAATCCACCACCCCTTAGATAATGCAAACCTCTGCCAGAAATACGTTAACGCCACACTGACGCACCACATCTGCCTGGCTGGTTCAGCTCTGCCGAGACCCTTGCTAAGGGGCCAGGCTAGCCTCCAGCTGTCGAGGAAGGGTTGGTCATATGGACTCAGGTTTTTTGCCCACCAACAGGTCGGATGGAGGTGGGTGAGGGTCCCTGAGGGAGAGACACAGGCCTGAATACAAGGGAGGATTTTCTGGCATAAACTGTCATGTTGCAAAGAGACTGGTGAGGTTATACTGATGAGCAGACTACATGGGATCACCAGAAAATGGGCTCCCTGGAGCTCCCTCACCTCCTTATATTTCCTTTGATGGATCTAAGGGTCTAACCAGGGGCTCAGCCAGGATCTAACCCGTGTTTGCAGCCCCCTGGAAGACCCTCTGGGAAGGAGGAGAAAGAATGTCCTTCAGGATATTCAGGCCTTTACGAGAAGAACCTGTTACCATGCCAGACAGACATGGGCCATCCAGCAGTTTCGGTACCAGACTCAACAGCAAAGTGGCCAGTGCCACCAAGACTCTCAGCATCCCAGCTTCCAGTACAACCAGTGCAGCAGGGTCCATGTCACACCCACACAGCTTGTGATCGCTGAGGAAAAGCAAATTTTGCTCATAAGCTACCTCAGTCCTGAGCTTCGCTGCTCCATCCCCTCTTGTGGTCAAATTATTTGTTGGTCACCAAGGCACAGTGTCCCCAAAGCTGTGGGTAGGCCATGGGAAAGCCAGAACTACTGTTCCTGTTCCAGCTCCGTTCCTGTTTAATAGTCCCGAGGGTCACAGTAATCCTGGAACAAAACCTCAGGCAACACTCTGCCATCAAAGAGGAGAAAAAGCCTGGCTAACCAGGAGTAAATCAACGGTAACAACTGAAATGCAATTTTCCAGCAAAAAGCCAGAATATAAAGATAACAGAAGGAGTCTATCACAAGAAAGATAAAGATGATTCAGGGGAGACAAAATCAGTAAAAAAAGAGGGAAAAATCCAATATTCAGAGCTTGGATCACACAAAAAAGTAAATAGGCAAAATATCTATATTTTTTTGTTACTTATTGTAGCAGAAAAATGATATAAAAACATAGAATATAATCTTACTGAAGCCAGTGGAACACAACCATAAATTACAGCTGACAAATCGCTGAAAACAAAGTCAAACCAGGAGATCATTTGCAGGAGAATTTCAGATGACTCTACGGGTCACCTCGATCTCCAGCAGTTAAAGAAGAAAAGGAGGGTACAGAGAAACTAAATTATTTATGTCAGTCAAGCTTATCTGTCACAAGGCTACACCTTTCCTACTGTAGCACATTTTTGGGATTAACGATCAGGCACTATCTGGAACTGGGCATAAGAAGAAAAGCTGAAGTGATTTGGTCATTTGGAAAAAAAAAATGCATCACCCAGCTCAGCTAACAGACACTGAATTTCAGAACCAGTAAAAAGATGCACTTTGTGATAACTAAGAAAACTCAAAGCACTACAGGATAGCGAGAGTTACATCTCCACTGAAAAGTGCATCCAGGAACAACGAGTCAGTTAGTGTGGTGCCCACGGATGATAAACTAATTAAGAGACTAATTAAAAGCAGAGTACTTTCCCATCTGGGATTCACAGTAGAGACAGGCTACAGCCAGAACAAGTCCCACCAGGGAAAGGGGATGGGTGAATAAAGAAGGCAATGCAAGAGCGCTGATTGACAACACAGATTTTCATGCCATCTTTGATGAGACCCTTCAGAAGAGGCTGTTAAAGAAACCACATCGTCATGGGAAATGGCAAAGAAACAAATGAATTAGGGAGGGGATAAGGAGAAGAAACAAGCAAGCAGTTTCATTAGGGCAATTTCCTTACCCTAAAAGACCAATTCCCCATGCCAATCACTGGTTTATCAGCCTTGAAAACAGGCTGAGTGAAGAGGAGTTAAAATCCGCTCTCCCTCCCCCAAATTATTCCCAAAGAAAAGCTGGGAAAACTTCAGAGGAGCAAGGCAACAGCAGCTGTTGGGTATTGGTGGCTACTGCCAAGCTGACACAAGTCAGGGGTGTGGGGAGGCAATCACATCTGCTCACCCACTAACATTGTCAGCATCCATGCAGGAAGGGGTCTGGACAGCTCAGGACAATCTATGCCCAAAAATGGGTGAGAGCAACTTCAAAATAAAACAACTTAGTGATGCGCCCCATGTAGAATAAGGCTTGTGAGCCCAGTCTATCCCCATAGAGACCAGCACTGAGAATGGTACGGGGCCTCAAAGGGATGAGAGGAAAGCGTTCACCTTAAAAAGGCAGAGCAAGCAGGTGACAGAATAAGTCTCAGCTTTTATGGTCCCCTTTCCAAGAAAGTCACTGATTAAAAAGTATATTGAGACTGAAATGAAGGATTGGAAAGTCAGTAATTGACAAAGTTTATGCTGGGTAATCTTAACTAGCCTTAATGGGTGTTCATCCTGTCCAGGTGTCTGTAAGGAGGGGGGAAAGGATGCACTTAAGGGTAACCTTTGTGTGTTTATCTTTGCAGCCTTTCAAAACGTTTATTTTGTTTGGGTGTGGACAGACTTGTTAGAGGAAATGATTTAAAAGACACCATATAATTGCACAAAAGCACATTGTGTTTCATTGCAATAATCCTCCCATGAAATACATCGCTCAATGCGCCAACACCACAGGGCTCCCACAAAAAGCCTGCAGTGCGAACCGCAAAGGCTCAGCCCAACCCCTTCAGTCATCTCAGTGCTGGCTTTCACCTTGCTCACGATGGCACTGAGGGCTGCTTGGCTCAACACAGGTCCCACGGAACCAGCTCACCCCCAGACAGTGACAGCAAAGCTCCCTCAGACCCCAGCCAGCACCAGTTGTGGTCACATCTTCATCAAGAGGGCTGTCAGAGCTAAAGCCATGTAAGCCAGTAGCAGGAGAGAGCCACCAGCCCAGAACAGGGGGTTGCAGAAGAAAAGCAGCAGCAGCAGTTGAGGTAGGTAGGGGAAGGTTGGGGAGCTACACAGTGCCCCAGGAGCAAAGATGCGAGTGCCACCAGCCCCAAATGGGGCAGGAAAGGCACCCAGGGGCCATCTGTTCTCAGCATCAGCCCAGGCACAATGGGTCCTTTGGCACATCTGGAGAGCCAGGCAAAGCTGATAACACGGTATCATTCCCCATGGCCAGTGAGGCAGGCTCAAAGGGAAGAGACCGCACTATTATCTAAATAGCAGGACTATCCAGCATTATAAAAGATGCTGATAATGAGATTTTCATAAGTGTTTCAGGGGCATGTTACTACTACCCTTAAAATTCAAATGGCAGTTTGATGATCAGGGTGGATTCCACCTGGACTTTTACCAGGGTCCCTTTCACCATCCCCTGAAGCATCTGAGACAGGTAAAGCTTTGAAGATGGCTCTACTGGTCCATGAGAAAGGATCCTTGCAGCAGTCCACCACTGCCTAAAAAAAGCTCCTCCCAGCAAACTACTATAATGTGAAAAAGGTGGGTGGAGGGGGAAGCAAAGGGTCATTTTTGGTTTCCACTGGCACCAATTATGCTTCTGGCACATTTATATAATTTTTTTTTCCATAATCAAGATAGTGAGGTTAGGCTTTTTTTTTAATAGTAAACAAAGGCCCATAATGGGCAGTCTGTGCTGTGCCACGTCTGGAGCCTCCAGCTTATCAGAGCCGTCACAGAACACTGAATTTTTGTTCATTTTATCTGGAAAAAAAAAAAAAAGGTCACTGGAGCCCACAGACTCAGCCCACAGGGGTGGAAAGGAGGTCCCCTTTATCTCCAGCAGATACTGGATTTAGCATGTCAGCTTTGACTGGAGGCGACAAGGGGCCAAAGACACAGCAATTAGCCACCAAACAGCTTCTGCTACCACCCCGAGCTCTGCTGGGAGACTCAAGCACTGACTAGCAATTCAAAGTGCAGAGGGAAGCCAGTAATACCCATCTCCAGCTGCACATTTCTAGTCCTGAGAACATACTTTCCCCAAAGATACAGCCAGGGGGGTTTCTCAGTGTCCCTCCCTTACTCTTTCATATCCCCGGCCAGCTTGGTGCTGAGCCTGGGACCCCCTGGAGGTCCCCATGGTGGGATCTGATGATCACCCAGCCCCAGGCATCCAGCAACAAGGTGACTCAGGGCCCATACACTCGTCTCCCCTTGGAGGGGCTGGGACAAGGGAGGGATGCAGGAGGATCACTGGAGAGGAGGGCATCCAGGGCTCTGTTGGGACTTGCCTCTCCCAGACTCGCTCTCCCCATTTATACATTACTGGGAGAACAAAGATACTTGACAGCTGCACAAAAAAACATAATTCTGCCTGCCGTGGCTGCATTTACGCAAAAGCCACTGGTTTATGAGGAGCAGCTTAGTCAAAGCACACAAAGAAACACCCTGCAATATTTTTTGAAGAGGTTTTTTTTATTGCATAGAGAAGCAAAAAGGTTAGCTACAGAAATAGAGAGAACGAGGCAGCTTAACAAAACAACTATGTCTTGTTTCTCTTATTCTTCATCTCCTCTCCCATCCTCTGGCAAAACCCATTCTCCCCAGCTCCCTGCCCAGGTGCTCTCCACACCTAGTGCCTGGGGACCTTCCTGTCCTGCCTGATGCTGTCACACTGTCAGCATGACAGTCCCAGCGAGGAGCACCCAGCGCCTGCAAAAACATGCAGCTGGGGAAGGGGAAAAGCCCCACAGGGCACTTGTCACAGCACAGCCAGGACAGCTCAGTTCGTATTTGTTTCTCCACATCAGTGTGAGGGGAACAAGAGAACTGAGAGATTCTCACTCCTCCTCCTTGCGTTTTCCAGCCTTCTCCATTACCCAGGCTGCTCCCTCTGCCTGTGGTCCTCCTGCCACATGCAAGCTTCACCAGCTTCAGCAGCTGCACAGCACTGGCCTGGCCTGATCCTGCCACAGTTTATGGCAGAGATGCTTTTTTCCCCCCCTTGCTCTGTGTCCATGTAGGTACAGATATGGACTAAAACTGGAGTAAGCATCCCTGGTACCAGCAGGATCCCTAAAGCATCTTAAAATCACTGCTGAGTGAACTGTTTGTAATGGAGAGCCTAACAGCATCCATCACAAATCCTCAGCCAGAATGAAAGGTCCAGTTAATCCTGGGTGAGTTGTGCTCGGTATCCCCCCCACCAGCACCCTCCAAACCCAAGGGGCTGTGACAGCTCAGTCCTGAGTTTTCACAAGGCCAGGGGTGGCTGTGACAATCCAAGCTGCTCCCAAGGGACAAGGACCAGGCAGTACCCTTGGTCACGGCACACAGCAGGAAATACTCGTGTTATTGTTAGCGTGTCGCATTTAAGAGGGTTGTTTGTCTCAGTCCCATTAGCATTCAGCAAATTACAAATAAAGAAAAAAATATATGAAAAAAAAAAATGAGTAGCAGCTCACAGGCTCCAACCAGTCTGCTTTACCAGTTTGCAATACAGACTTACATTTCCCAAGAAACAAACCACATTGTCCCAGTCTGGGGAAGGTAAGAAACAGCTCCTGTCCCTACAGTGTCCCAGCGCCTTCAGCTTCCCTCTGCCAGGCACGAGCAGATGGGAGAGGGAGGGCTCCAGGTCTCCCAGAACAAAAGGGTTTTTTCTGCCCAAATGGAAGGTGTTGAGGCCATGCCTTCGCTTGGTCTTGTTGTCAAGATCACGTGTAGCTTGAATGGGGAGCTGTGCTGGTTTGAACCCCATCACATGGGGGGTGTCTCTGAGCTGGGGTCCAGAGCCATCCCTGCTGGATGGTGGAGAGCTGTGTTGCTTCAGAGGTGTTTGCAGGTTGAAATTTTGAATTTATTGGCACGGGAGTGCCACACGCAGGAGGAAAGATGCACACACATTTCTGGGAGTTGGATTCTCCCACTCGCAGGGCTCAAGTGAAAAACAAAACAGGTTTGACAGAGAACAAATTAATTCAGCATGAAGAATTTCTAAAAAAAAATTATCTTTGACACATGAAAAATAGATAAATCCTTGCAGAAGATTACTCTAACAAGGCCAGAAATCCATCACAATGCTGAAGAAAGGAGGCACAGATAAGGCTTTAAAATGTATGTGATGTTTTTATACTTCTAGGCATCAGGAAGGCAGCACAGTTCAGAGATGACAGCAGGGATCCTAGCCAGGGCGCCTGGAGTCTTCCAAGCTTTGGGAGATTGCTGCAACCTGGAGAATAGATGACCTCTCTCCACAACAGGTATTATAAACTGATACAGGATATCATCTCATGCCTTAATTTCCATTTCAGATAATCAAGACAGTAGAACAACCCCACCATTGTGGATTTTCTTAAGATCTTGTCATGCAATGCAACACTGATGTTTGGATGAGTGAGATGAGTCTTGTGCCCTGAAAATGTAACGTTTGGAGCAGTCATGGTGATCTGGAGTGTAGCATACATCATTCCCATCTCCAGCTTTCCTGAGTTCAGTGTCAGGTTTTAGATCTCTCTGGCATCCCTTCTTACTGGGAATACAGGCCCGTGGCCATAACCCAAACACCATGGGCCTCTCCCCAATGACTAAGCAAGCCTCCTTTGTCATGCTCTGCCTTCTTAGCTTTGCTGGTCTAGTGTTTCATCCTTGAGGGACACATAAGGGCTACTTTTCATAGCACCGAGATGCTCTTGTAACTTCTGAAATACACACACTTTACTCATAGAAAAGCACAGGGGCACATGTACCTGTACCCTAAAAAAAACCCAATCCCCCAAAAATACTCTGTCCCATCTCCTCAGCAAAGCTCTTCATATTATTTTTTTTTTATGGACTCCTTCGGGATCCCAAAGTCCTTCTCAGTCTTCAAGCTGTCTCTCCACCTCCCAACAGGCCCTCTCCAGCTTGTGCAGGTCCGGTATTCAGACAGGTTCTCCCCCTCCCAGCAGTGCAGCACAACCCTGCTAGCTGTCATCTCCAGCACACCCCTGGGTGCTCTCCTTTCCTCCTGGGGAATTTCCAGCCTCTTTCCCATTCCTTGTCTGCTCAGACAACCTGCGACCACCAGTTCCCTTCAGCACAGCCTTTAGCAAGTCCTTTTATTGTATTCATCCTAGTGCCAGAACAGGGACAGTTCAGCTTAGCAGCCTGTGACAGTTTTGTAGCTGCTTTGAAGCCAGGCACATGTTGTGACACTTTGCTTTTGTATTTATGGATCTCAAAAGGTTTTACATATATACTCCCATCCTCATTACACAACCAAGGACACTGAAGGGTACCACCAGTGTGAAAGGCTCATCCAAGATTCAAACAGCAAGACAGAGCAGAGCCATGAGTGGAAGATAACACCTCAACTTCAGACACAAAAAGAGCACCCAGGAACAGGCTGTACAGGTTATTCCATTGTATAGGCTGTAGTATGTTGTGTAAACTGCATCCAAGTATTCTGCCATTGTTCATTTATACTATTGCTCCCTGCATTACACAAATTCAAGTGAGCTTGCGTCAGCCCAAAGCCTCCATCTCCCCAAACCCAAGTGTGTACCACATCTGACCTTTGCATGCGTTCTAAATTTGTACTTAGAAGTGCACATTGTATTTCGCTAGCCTCTTGTATGTGTTTTCCATAGACACAATGACACAAAAGAAGCAGAGTCTGAGAGCCAAGCCCTGGAAAGACAGTGGCTTTAAATAGCCTCTTTGTCTTGCTTTTCCTTGCTGAAATATTGCACATTATTTAGAATTGAGTTTTAGTTTTATCAGAGACCCAGAAATAGAGTCAATAGAGGGCTGGGTGAATTTTAGCATTATTTTAGGACCTAAAGTTTCTCATTCCTTTCTACCTTTGTCCCATCTCACCCTCCATTGCAGGATTTGTACCTGCATCCCAGGAGCCACCAGCACATGCTTCTCCATGGGCTCTCAGACCCACAGGAGTGATCTCTGCTGGAAAGGGAAGATGCACAGAGAAGCTGGTAAACAAGTGAGAAACTTCACCTCCACAAATTGAGGGCAGGTTTGTAAAGCCAAAGCTACTGTCCTTGATGGGGAGAAAGTCTGCAGCTTTAACAGACTTCAGGCTGGTGCCCAAAGTCAGAAATGGAAGGGTTTCTCAGGACTGAATTAATGGGAAAACTGTCAAGAGAGTAACAGAAGTGATAAACATTTATGTTCCAGTTCAAGGCAGGAGCAAACACATATAACTGCTACTTGTATGCCAAACTCTTTGAAAACGGGAGTCCTTTCTCTTCAGGGCATACGGACGCTCCTTTTTAGGTATGTGCAGCAGCCTGCAGAGGAGATAAGATGTTTGCTCCCGGTGAAGAGCCCCAAATGGGGGTGTAACAGGGTGACATAATGGGAACCCACCCACAAGGGGATTCCTGTGCCCCCTCGGGGCTGTAATTAGTCACTTCATCTGAGTCCTAAGACACTTGACCTTTTTTTTTTAAAGCAAATAGATTTTAGGTTCCTTTAATTTTCTAATTTCCTGTAAAGCAGCTGCAGCAGTGAGCAATTTGTGGAGGGAAGAACCGTGCAGGTATTTAAGCGAAGGATACAGGCTACAGTGGTGGGTTTGCAGTGAGAGCAGAGCTGGGAAGAGAAAGGCTGAGCCATACTAGAGCGCACAAGGAGAGGAAAAGCAAGCAAAAGGCTTATGAACAACCCCTGTAACCTGTGTTTCAGAACTGTGCAGAAATATCAGATGTATCAGTCTCAAATGTTTCCATTCTAAACAGAAAAGCCTCTTGCTTCCCTTTGTTCACTAGGCTGCTAAGCTACAGGTGAGCTACCGCAATGTGCCGCTGCATCATGTCCCACTCCTCAGGATGGTCCCCTGCCCATTGAAGGTCTGGTAGAGAGTAAACCAGCCCCCTGGGCACTTTGTGTTTGTCCCAGAGCAATGCAAAGGCACCTACCAGCAAACATCTGAACCAGAACTAATCCAGATCTGCAAAAAATATATCACTACTACACATCAACTTTTCCTGAGCCTCACAGCTCAGAGCAGCTGCAGGACACAGGGCTGCAGGGAATCCCACATGCCCAGACTCACGGGCAGACTTGAAGCAGCACCGTGCATTGAAGAGGAAATACAACATGCACTTTCTATCATTATCTTTGTGATAAATCCACATAAACGTTGTTCATTTATGAGTAAAAATCCACCTAAGGCTATCGCATACAGTACAGTCCCAAGGCACTCAGTGAGCTGAACTTGGCAGTCTAGAGATTTTGTAGAGTGCTAAACTGCAGTTCTGCAGAAGCAATTTGTTAATGAGAAAACAGACTCTACGGTGCAAAATGAAAGTGCCTTTGAGTAAACCATGCTTACTAACATGAAGAGAATGCACTGTTTGCCCTGCAGCTAACTGAGCCCGCCTAGAGCCTAATGTGTGCAGGTTAACTCAGAAATGTAACTACTATTAATCCACGCGTGACAGGCAATGCAAGCAAACACAGTTCACGGGGGAATTTACTGTGGCACAGAATATTTTGGCAGCTGGGTACAGTCACTCGGAGTAAGAAGCACAGCGGTTAAGGACAAAATATGTGTGAATCACAAGATACCAGCTAAATGTTACACTTAAATCCCCAAAACAGAGCCAGCATCGCCTCTGCACGCCACCTCCATAAGCCGCCCAGGTAAGGGCCAGACCGAGCCGAGCCTCAGCCCGAAGGACAAGCGGCGGGCACAGCACCGAGCCCCGGTCCGGAGCGGAGCCCAGCCCGACGCGGGGAGAGCCCGGGACGGCGCTTTCCCGAGGGTTTGGCGCCACCTAAGCCCAGCCTTGGGCTCATTCATCCTGCTTCATTTCAGCAGAGGGAAAACAAAACCTTTCCATAACAAAATCTTCTTGCTTTTACAGCACCAGGTCTTTCAGGAGAACCTTCCACAGCAGAAGAAATCTGGAAGCTGAGAGCTGACCAGAAAGGCCAGAAAGACACTTTTGGAGAAAACCAAGCACTGAGGTAAGGTCAGACCCACCAAAAAGCTGGGGGAGTTCAGAAAGGTCGTAGGAGCTTTTCCTTTAACTGCCCAGATCCCAAGAACTCTCTTGCCACATATCAGGGAATTCTTGAATATTTGCTCTTCACTATCCAGTTGAAAACTGGGTCCAGGAAAGACTTTCACAAATTGGAAGCTCAGCCATCCCAAAGCTGCAGGAAGACCAACTCAGGATGGGCAACTGGTGCCTCCAAAAGCCGTTGCAAGATGGTCATGGGCCTCAAAAACAAGTCCCAAAGACCTGATGAGCCAAAAGGTCAGGTTCAGAGAGGTACTCAGAGTTACTGACAGACACATGCACTGACAATAAAAACTGCAGTGTGCAGGACAACACTCAAAGCTGGAGAGACAGAAGCATGGAGATGCAGGGTTAGAAGGGGCTCCTAGCTGAGGGATGAGGAAGGAAGGACAGAAGCTGCATTCATCGGACGCTGCTGCTGTGGAGGAGCTGCTGACCAAGTAAAGAAAGACTAAGGATGACAACATTTGCCATCATTTTTGTGATCTGCCCATAAATACATGCATACAAGCAACACATCCAGCACTCCATCCCAACTGATGCCTAACTGGAGTTTTCAAACCAACAGCCAAAAAGTAACTCAGCACAGAGGGCTGTGTGCTCTGTCCTGACTGGTAATGCTGCCTAGCACTGCAATTTGGTTTTACACTCAAAGACCATTAACAGAGTTCAGTCAGGGAACGATTGTCCAATACAGACAGAAGTGAACTTGTATTATGCAAAGAAAGCTTTCAGCGACTTTTGACTTTGTTGAGCTGCACAAGATGCAAATAGTTCAAAGCTCCTGCTACACTAGGAGACCTCCTACTGTTCAGAAGGATACGCATTGCTCCTGGAGGGGACTGCATTTGGTCAGTTGTTCTGAAGGAAGATTTGGGTTAAAAAAAAATAAAGGTTACAAAGTGGAGCCAGAAGCTCTCCTTGGACTCTCACTGAAAGGAGTGCTTCTTTGGATCAAAAGATAATTGCTCCTCGGAGACTTGCCTGTCCATTGCAAACTTTGTCAGAAGCTAAAACAGACCCTGGGACTTCCAGCCATCTTGCACAGATCTCAGGCAAACTCTCAACCTAAACGCCCCATTCAGGCATCAGTCCCCAACCACATCCACCTGAAACCATCCCAGACAAGTGTCAGCCCATTGACATGCGAAGGAAGGCACCCGCACTCTGAGCAGGAGAATTAAACATCCATCCAGATATAACAAGTGCTTACGCTATGAGCGCAGCTAAAGCATCACAAGCCATCAGCCTGTAACAGATCCCTAAGGAAAAGGAGCTTGGCTTCCCGCTTCCGCAGCAGCACGTGCGCATGTGGACATTGAAGGAACAAGAACCCACTCTCAGCTGAGTCCTCCTCAGCTACCAGGAGAGATTTGCTCTCCTGGAGACCAGCTGCTACATGGTTATTTGCTCTTCTTTCAACCAGGCTCAATCCCTTAAGCAACTTGCTTTACAGTGTCCTTTTCCTGGCATTTATTCAGCGCCCTTTTTTTTTTTTCTCCTTGTGCAGTTATGGAGCAGCGGTGCTGACTTGTTCGTCCCGGCTGCCCTCTAGTGACAGACGCCCATCCCCGGGGCATTTCTGCCCACCTGGGTCTCCTGGCCAGGACCAGAGGACCTGGGGAGAGCCCAGCTTACCTTTCTACAGACCCTGAGCCCAAGCCCCAGCTCTGCTGCTCTGTATGAAAGACATACAAAGCAGTATTTCTAAATTGACCCTCATGCCTCAGTGACAGCTCCAACTTTTAAGGATTTAGTGATTTCTTTTTTTTAATCCCATACTGGTGTTTTCTGCCCAAACTGCTCAAATATAGCTCAGAGGAAAAAAAGCTCTTGGTCCCCTGCTCCAGCAGAACCAGAAATTCACAGCAGTGGGTAGAAGTCAAGTAGTTAAATCACTCCCCAACATTTTCTGGGTTTTATAAATATCCTAGGACCAAAAAGTCACTTCAGTGAAGGCTACAGATGAGCAGAGTTCCTAGCCACAGCAGTAACATGCTTGCTGTTAGAGAGATTATGTGTTTCCTTTCTCATCCCAGAGAGATTAGCCCTTCCCGTGAGGATTACTCTGCACCAGAAATACAGCAAATCAGGTATTGCCTCCAAGCCACCACACTCCAGATCCTACTGCAGGTGGAGCACACACAAGCTGTTGGCCAGAGCATCTCTTTGCATGCTTTAGTGCAGATTGCAGATGGTGCCAGCAGCACAGGATCCCTGCAGAAGGGATGCTCAGCAGCTTGGATTTGTTCACATTTGGTAATCCCTGAGATCTCCCTACCCCTAACAGAGATCAGGCTGCAGAGGCTGCAGAACACAGCCCCACAGAAGCTGTACCAGAGAAGCTGGGTGGCTTGAGCATGGGAAGGGGGCACAGCTGAAATGTCAGCAACAGGAAAGCTACAGAAATCAGCTTGAGTTTTTAGAATTGGGACACAGGGCTACTGGCTTTGGAAAGTGATTTCTGATGACTATATTGTGCAAATGGAGAAATTACTTCCCATTGAGAGCAGGCTGAAATTTATATATATTCTTTCTCAGTCCTTGACAATTAATTCCACCTTGGTTCAAATCCTTGTATCCAATACTAGAACTATCACCAAATGCATTTATTTACCTTCCTGTTAAGCAAACAGGAGTGCAGCAGTAACCATTGAAATGATATATTATTGAGGTCTGACTTGCCTGATAGAGCATTAACTTTAAAAATGTTATCTCAGGTACCATTTTGCAGAACTGACTTTATAAACAAAGACTCGATGTTTGGATTTCAAAACAAAAACCAACATTAGGAAGAACAGTTATACATCTGTTAAAAATAATCTTCCATTTCATAGCAAACATGTAAATCTGATGGTAACTGACTGCCCAAAAACCAAACAGAGTATTAGCAGCTCCCAGGAGAAAGAAATACAAGAAGCACAAGAACCTGCTATGGCAGAACATTACCTGCACCCAAAGAATTCATTGATTAGGAACACAATCAGCCTTTAATCCACCAGGGCTAGCAACATGACACAGAATAGTAGAGGCCCTCCCTTAATGTACATACACTCCTGAACTCAGTATTGCCCCACACACCTGAGAGCAATAGCCAGTAGGAAACAAGACTCAAACACCATGTATTTTGTTTTTTGTTCTGCCTACTGCCTGCAATTACTGAAGTGAGAAGCATTTACTGCAGATTTAGACATCCAAGTCCTATTCTGCATTGCCCTATAGCCCTTTTTCTTCTGCAGCAGGTGGCACCCAGTGTCAGTGTGAACCTGCTCAACATGGGACAGCTGGATCTCTGCAGATGCATTTGCTGTTCAGGAGAGGGGAGGGCAATGCAGCCTCATGTTCCAAAGGTTCCTGGCACAGCCCCAGAGGCACCTTTCCCTCCCCTCCATAGCACACACACCTGTACAGAGGCTCAGGCAAGAGCACCTAGCAGTGCAGCTTTGCAATTACCCTGCTGCACATCACACCACTGAATTTACACATTTAGTAAATTACATCATTGTCATACTTCCAATAGCAAAATATTTTGGGTTTCCTCAAAGGAAGAGAAAACAAAACTAAGTGCTTAAAGCTTTTTGAAAGAAGTCAATAAATGAGATCAAGCTATAAATGCGAAAAAAAATGATCAAATTTCTAACATTGCCATTAAGAATCAGGTGTGAAGAATTACAACATTTTATTTAAAAATGAAACTGTCACAGGTCACATGCATCTGAAAAACAGTATGCACATCCCCAAGGCCTGAAGCCAAGGAAAGGGTAGCAAGAAACAAGTTCAGTCTTGTTGAAACTCACTGCTGTATAGCAACACTAGCAACAATGACGATGCTTCACTGTAGCTCAGATGTTACCCAAGACTTTTCTTATTCCCAGCCAGGATTATTTGTATTCTGGAGTGCTGGCACCTTGTACCGGTTGGCTGAGTTCAGTTATCGGCTCCCTTCAAATCCAGCCAACCAGGCTGCCGACTGTTGGACATTTTGGACACACACAAAACACATAAAAGGCAACAAGAACCTGACACCCCGCTGCACGGCCAGAGCGAACCCATTTGTTTTCCCAGGTCTGTTTTCCCAGCCTGCAAGCAGGGATTGGCAGACAATTTTGGAGCGAAGGACTTTGAATTAGAGCGGGTAGATTTGGCAGGACTGCTGCCCAGGCGGTGACTGTGAAGGGTGAAAGTGCATTTATTGCCACAGTTCATGCTTGAAGGGGGAGAAAAAGCAAAAACAGACACAAAGGGGTCCCTGGGGCTCGGTAACCGGCACAGAAGAAGGCAGGGGCGCAGAGCACCGCGTACCCGTCCCCTGCAGCACGACCGCAGCTCACCTGCTCCAAGCACCAGCATTTTACCTGCCACCCCCACGCGTGTCACCGATGCCACTGTCACACCCTCCCCACCCTGAGGGACACGGCAGGGCGGTCCCTTTGGTTTTTCACTCAAGCCCGCAGCACGGCGATGCGCTCCCCGCATGCGGCAGCTCCCGAGCTGGGGGAGCGACGGGACCCGCTTTGTCCCGTCCCGGACCCACCGACCCACAC
>NW_010144728.1:0-5526 GCF_000699245.1 Pterocles gutturalis
ACCCAGGCCATTCTATGATTCTGTGATATATATGTACAGGTACCCATACTTTTTATCACTACCATTTTAACATGGTTTCTTAAAATATCAGAGGCTTCCAGGGCCAAAGATGCAACTTCACAATCACCTTCCCAAAGCAAAATGAGACACGATTGTTCTGGTCTGTCTTTATTTCAGTGTTGATTGTGTCAATGTGTTAGCGGTTTAGCAGCACATCGTGCAGCTTATCGTATGTCACTGTTATGATCTCATTGCTATTTCCACTGTCTGGAACACAGCACAATAAAGAAACTACAAAGTCCCCAGCAAGCTGGTGGTCTACAATATCCATGAGAAGTTAGAGTGAGTTAAACCCTCCAGTGTTATCTGCCACAGAGGGAAATTTCTTAGCAGCAACACTCAGAGAAGCCCACAAAATATGTGCCAGATCCCAAAAGCGGTAAAAAAGTGTAAGGTTTTACATCCATTTTGAGCATTATTTTCCTTATGATTGGAGTATGGACTGGGCTCGCTGCTGAAGGGTCAGTCAATAGCTGAGGCTTTGTTGTGAGGGTTAAGAAGATACCATCAACACAGAAAGAGATGGATAGTAGCTTTTCCACAAAATATACTATCACATCTTGCACTGCAGTGCTATTTCTGAGATGGCATCTTTGTTGATGCTGTTCCAGCTGTGTGGGCACCGTTATTTCCACTAACCTCACCTCCCACTTCCTGGAGAGCTCCAGAGGTCTCACCAGCTGTGCAATAAAGTTTGAGATGGTGTTTTGCAGGCAGATTCTGGTGCTGGCATTGCTGAGTAGCAAAATGCAGAAACCCTTATTCATACTTTTCTCCCCTCTCTGCTGCAAGGCACTAGATGCCTAGAGCTTGGGAGTCTTCTGTTGAACTTCTGAGGCTAGCCACACCATTTCAGAAGCAGCTGCATCTTTGTTTCTATTCTGCAGCAATGTTCACCTCAATTTTGTAGATTCAGTCCTCATCAGAACTGACTTTTTTAAGTTCTTCAGGGTAAAATCTTCCTTCAACTGCTTCATGTAAAGTAATGCACAGGTACTTGTCCCCTTCTCACAGCTTCAGTTACTATGAAAATTTCATCTGTGAACATCTGCTCATAACCTTTCTCATATCCTTGTGTTGTTTTAGACACCCAGACATGGTCTCTCTTTTTGAACAGAGGTGCAGATTCTTTAATTTTAAACATATCTCCATACAGAGTTTTCCAAATGCTTGCAGAGTTTAAAAGATTTGTGTCCACAGACCTGGATCTGGTACTTCTGTGGAAGCTGTGGTCATAGCTCTTTATGAACTCCCGAAACACGTCAATGTTGTGTGCTGCTATACTGGTTTTGAGTGGGATAGGGTTATTCTTCATAGTACTTGTTATGGGGCTATGTTTTGGATTTGTGCTGAAAACAATGTTGATAACACAGGAATGTTTTAGTTATTGCTGAGCAGTGCTTGCACAGCATCAAGGCCTTTTTTGCTTCTCACATCACCCCCGCCCAGCAAGGAGGCTGGTGGTGCACAAGAAGCTGGGAGGGAACACAGCTGCGACACAGCTGACCCCAACTAACCAAAGGGATATCCCATACCATATGATGTCATAGTCAGCATATAGAGCTGGGGGAAGAGGAAGGAAGGGGGAGACATTCGGAGTGATGGCGTTTGTCTTCCCATGTAACTGTTACACATGATGGAGACCTGCTTTCCTGGGGATGCCTGAACACCTGCCTGACGATGGGAAGCGGTGAATGAATTCCACGTTTTGCTTTGCTTGTGCACAGCTTTTGCTTTACTTATTAAACTGTTTTTATCTCAACTCATGAGTTTTCTCACTTTTACCCTGACGATTCTCTCACTCATCTGCCAGGGGGGAGCGAGCAAGCAGCTGTGTGGTGATTAGCCACCTGCTGAGGTTAACCTACAACAGCTGTAAAGCATTTCCACGTCTTAGTTCTAAGTGACCTGTTTAAATGCTCTGTGACAGAGGTTTTAATTCTATTATTAGTAAGAAAATAGGGAACATTTAACTGTTTTAATAATTTTTATAAAGGTCAGTCTGTAATATCTGAGACCTGCGCCCCCAGGTAGAAGTTGCTTTAAAGCAACACAAATTGTTTCAGAACCTGTTTTACATGTTAGACTAATGGCCCAGGAATACTTGGATAATATTGCTCTCACCTGTAAGACGTACTTAAGGCTGTCATTGCATTTGGAGTACTGTTGCACATCAGCCAATTCTGCCTGTCCTTGTGCATCCATGTCTTCCACAATCACCTTCTTTCTCTTAAAGTGCTTTCTCACAGCCTTGTGTAAAATATAAACATTCTGGATTACAAGCCAAGTTGACATTTGGCTTCAGTTCAGAACAGCAATTCACCTTTTAGCAACTTCAAAAGGGGATTTATGCCACCAAAGCTTCCCAGCTTTATATTTTAGGTACTTTTTTTTTTTTTTTTTTTTTGTCTGATGTATGGTCACCATCCCCTCACTGCAACCAGTATTCAGTATTATGTGCAATACCTATTTGCTAACATTACCATTGAAAAAAATAGTCTCCTCTTGCTTTTTATCAGTCTTCCTTCACATTTTATGTCAATAGCCAACTGTAAAGGTTCACAATAAAATCTGAATTTACCCAAAGTTCAAGGCCAGTCAAATCCAAAATATGGGGGTCTTATTAAAGTTCTAATAAAATCTATGGTATGAAAAATAAAATCTGAATATTTTTGCTGAATAAATTCCAGAGACTTTTGCCACTGACAGCATGAATATTGTTTAGAGAAAAATTCTGTAGTTATATAAATTTCTGTGTTAATGAATGTAATAATTATGTTCTCAGAAAGATTATGGTCCCCTGATTTTGGAAGAACATATTGCTGCAAAGGTGTAACACTCTGTCTACAAGAAAAACTTTAATGAATGTTGGAAATTTCCCATTTATAGTAACAGAGGCTGATGTCCCTTTCAGTGGAAGATCCTGGAATGCAAAAAATGTGTACTGTTACTTTGTTTCACTTACTATGCTTCTTTCCAAGCATAATGTTGAATTCAGAGCACTGTTTAGGTTTTTATTCCAAAATGTTTAAGAAAAAATGGAGTAAAATCAACAACTGACAAACAAAAAGAAGTATTAAACTAACGATAGTGCAGATAGTGATAGAAATATAATACTGTTTTCTGCATCCTTCTAGTGTATATTTGTGTGCATGTGCATACTTGCATTTATATAACATACACTATTGATATGTGTATCTATATTTTTAAACACACACACTGTGAATGTGTGTTTGCATGAATTTATATATATATGTACACACAGTTGTGTGTCTTCTTTCTTCTGTTGTTCATATGCAGCAACAGCTTATGAATGTTATCTCTCTGAAAATAAAAGAAAATTATTTTGCTATATATAAATTCATCTTTTGATGTGTTCATACTGCAAAATTTATAAGAAAAGCACTGGCAAATCTTCAAGAACTGATAGTTTAACATTTGCATGTGATTCCCTTCATAAATTTACAGGAAATGCTTAAGACGAAACTCTCATGTGAATAATAAATAGCTCTGTAAAATGCCTGGGTAAGTACGTAAAAGGAAAAAAATATCATTATATTGGAAATACTTTCAGACATTTTTACTTATTTTTGTAAAAAAAATGGTTGAGAAAAATTGTACTTAAATTGGTTGGTTGTTGCAAGATCAAAAAATATAGTATTTTGTACCTACCGCATTTAGCTTTCAATGACAATGCAAGTTCATCATCTGTATTCATAGAGCACTAAATATGCTTTCTCCCTTCCTCCTTCTGTGGCATGCTAATCAGTTTCCATAAAATAGAAATGTGACCAGAAGCTCAAATTTGAGGTCTCACAGGTTCACTTCTCCTTCAAAGGAAAACTGTGAATACATATGACATTTGTATATGGCTAGAAATATAAAATAAACTCTGAGATTAGAGATGATATGTGTTTCCAAACAAATAAAAGAGATTCAAAGTCCTGTAGAGAAGATAAAAAGACCAATAAATTGTACAGCCTGAAATTTAAGCTGCTAAGTGGTTACTTTAGACTGTAGCATAATTTTATTTTTTCTCTATAGGTGATGTCCATGTATTGTCATTTTTCTAATTAACACATAACACATATTTGTTGATGACACAGTGAAAATAGCCAGACTCTGGAGAGGACTTGGAGAGAAGGCAATGACTCTAGAGGGCATGACTCACTAGTGTGCTGCAGTGATTGTAGAGAGTGTGCTTGGCTTGGCTGTCCTCATCCACCAGTCCTAAGAGCTTGGCGAGGATAAGTGGCCCTGAGCTGAGGGGAACGATGCGTTAATCATAGTCCCAGTGGCTGAACAAGGCACTGCTGGCTAGCCGTCTTACTTGTGACTATGTTGGAAAAATCTGCAACATGCAGTTTGGTTATCAGAAAAAAGTATGCCATAATATAAAAAAAAAACAGTGGTCTTAGGGAGTAATGTGGGAAGTTTTACGAAATGTTTTCAAAAGAAAAAGGACAGCAGACTGAAAAAACTGCTGTAATTTCATTTTTAGAGCATCTATATCTCTTACTACTTTTCACCAGTAAGCAAAAGGATTTTAGAAATGAATGATTTGGTGATAATCTATTTAAGATCATGGTATGTTATTAGAATGCTCTATTTCCAGAAGACATGTTATTCACTAACAGACTTAGGTGACTGATGTGGAAGAGATACTGAGAGTGTCATGGTTTAGCCAGCAATAAGCACCGCACAGGTACTCACTCAGTTATTCCCCCCCGCCCCCCGCCGTGGGATGAGGGAAGAGAATCAGCAGGATAAAAGTGAGAAAACTCATGGGTTGAGATAAAAACAATTTAATAAGTTGTGATGGGTTAGCCCTTGGCTGGGGGCCAAACCACACACACCCGCTCACACAGTTCCCGCCCCCACTCAATAATAGGGGAGATAAATAAAGGGGTAAATGGAAAAGAGGACTCGTGGGTTGAGATAAGGACAATTTAATAACTAAACTACAATAATATTGAAAATAATACTATATACAAATATACAAATGAGTGATACACAGTTACACAGTGACACTGCCCCCCCACCTGATGACCAAAGGCTCAGCCTGTTGCTGGATAACGATCCCAGAATTACGCTCACGATTCCCCCAGACGGGGGGTGCACCGCTCCCGGAGGCACTCACAGAACAGAGATAACAGTCCCAGCGTCCCGGACCAGAGTGGGGAAAACGACCACCTGGCCCCAGCTAACAATCCCCCTGGAGAGGGAGGATCCCGAAACTCACGGAACGGAGATAATGATTCGAGCGTCCCAGACCGAGAACTGACCAGAGTGTGTGTGTGAGGGGAAAGGTCTTGGGAGAGCGAATGCAGACACCTGAAGCGAGATGATCTGGAGCCCAAGAGAAAAGAGCAAAAGAGAGTGATCTCCTGGAAGGGTCCTCACCTATATACCGGGCATGACCTGTATGTTATGGAATAAGTCATTGGTCAGTCTGGTTCTCAATCT
>NW_010144729.1:0-566 GCF_000699245.1 Pterocles gutturalis
ATTTTATCTATCATTATTCACTTTTTTTTACATGTACTAAAAGGTGTTTTATGCAATAAATGATTTTACAAAAATATCTAAAATAATAGCGTAGAGGTGGAGTATTGCAGCATTCTTACGCCTATTACTGCTACTTTATTAATGCATTTATTAGGACAAAGATTAAATATTTATGAGGTTTATTCTGACAGTGTGCTAATATTAATGATGTCATGTGATAAGGCTGGAGCAGAAAACATGTGTCTATATATGCACCACTCTCAGAAATTCTAATTCATTCTACCCAATTATTTAGTAAATACATTACATATGAAAAGTTGAAGTAGGAAAATATGGTGACTGCAAAATCAAAAAGTGGCACTTTCTCCACCAAAGTTGTGCCATGACCTTCTGCAGGTAAGCCACAGCATTGACCAGTTTTGTGTCCTTTATCCCTGAGGGACAATGCTGGAACACTTCTCTTCTGTTCTTCTGTTCTTGTGACTCACATTTATACCTTCTTGTTAACACCTTTGCATTTTACATGCACTGGATACAGTTTCTTTTTTCTCTTTGTTATGCCCTAA
>NW_010144730.1:0-9009 GCF_000699245.1 Pterocles gutturalis
ATATTTGGGGGGAGGGGCTGCAAGATGGAGCATTTTGATAAACGAAGCGTGAAAAATAGCGTGCTGAAATCAGTACAAATATATATTTTTTGTACATGCTATCTCTGCTTTTTTGTGCCTAACTGACATTGGAATCTGAAATGGAGCCCTCCCAGCCGTTGAGTTTATACATTCAAATCTGGTCATGGAAATATATTTTGATATGTGAGTTACATTTCATCCTTGCCAACAGAAGCCAGCTACTAAGCCGAGGCCACCCGCTGCTAATTAAACTATGTTCCACTAAAAACCTGCAGCACAAATACATGGTAGCAGAGCATGTTCTGTGTACTGTTCCTCCTCATGTGATAAGCAATGCATTTCCTCAATGGATGAACATTGCTTACATTTTTAGAGCTATTAAGCCAGCATAATTATGGAACAATCTAGGCAATGTTCAATAGCCCATGAAGATGCCTGACAGGGCATGTTGTCTCTTAATTAGGAATTTGAATGCCTAATGCTTGTATATTAACTGAAATAATTGGATAGATGTTTTACATTTTCTTCACTTTTACTGACAACCAAGCAAGGGACCACAGGAATCAATGTATCTTCCTAAAACAGCTCATTTCATTTGCACTTTATAGGTGATCTAATCAGTTGTTTAAGTGGTATTTTTAAGACAATTGATGTTGGCTACTGTGTAAATATATTGTAAGATGTTCCTCAGTGAGTCTAGCCGTTTTAAACTGGTATCTTGTTGCTTCCCGTACTATCACGACCTATATGGTGCAATTACCTGGCTGTATCTTTTTTGTTCCTCGTAAGTCAAGTAAAATTACAATAGTTGTTACCATTTTTTTGTTTCTAAGTGCTGATAATGGGATATCTATTGTTTCAAATTCAGTTTTGATACCCTACTAGTACAATTTTCCAACTGCTTTGCACTGTACAAGGCTGCTTTCCACAGGCTGAGGATGCCTTTCAGGGGCTGGTTTTGCTGGACTGGACTCTGCAGTTCTGACTGCAGAGCAGAGGTCTGCTTGGACATCCCTACCCTTGCTCTCATTTTCACTAAACACAGGGAAAGCCTTGTCAGCTCTGGCCAAGCTGTGTGGAAGCAGGCAGGACTCAAGGCATTGCATTCAGTGGTTCCATCCATTAGCCCATTCCACAGCTGAAATACCATTCATCTCCTTTCAACATAATAAAAACAGTCAAAAAAATTCTTCTGGGCTCCATGTGAGGAGAACTGGGCCCTGAATGAGCAACTTTAATCCATGTCTACTGTGTATGTGAGGAGTACTATGCTTCCCAGCATATACATTGTTTATATTTAGGATGTCTGATAAATGTGTTTGTTCACAACTATTAGTATGAAAGCTCCTTTAAAAGCAACAAATTGCTCTCTATTAGTAATATGCATAATGACCTATTTCCATAAACATTTTTAGTAAGAGAAATTTTAATGTGCAAAACCCTGCAGACATTTTATGGAAATTTGACTGTATTCTGCAGAAGTGCATCACAGCCATATTTTGTTCTTCAATATTTTGTTCTGAGAGGTGAATTGCTTTCATTCTGATATATAGTACAAAAGAAGCAACCTGGCATAGGAAAAAGGAAAATGAGTCTTAATGTGTCTGGTCCTTACTAATGTATATTTCCTTGATTGATGTAAGGAAGTTTTTTGCAGAAAATATACAGCCCCTGTTGGTTTGCTTTGGTTTTTTTGATTGTTTTTTTCTGTTGTTGTTGTTTGGGGGTTTTTTCATATTTATTTGTAAAGGGTGGTTCTGTTGTTTGGGGTTTTTTTACATATTTATTTAAAAAGAGTAATGGAAGCTTTAAAAAAAAGCTCTTTAAAGCCAGTCATAAGGGAGAAGAATAATAAAGGAATGTCTTTATGGTCAAAAGGATAAATAGAGGTTCTGAGTCTATATCTGTTGTATTGCACCTAATTTGTATACCTAAATGCAGGTCAAGTGTGCAAAACTGTATTCACAAAATATTGTAACGCAGTTTTAGAAGCATGGCTTAAAACATCACCCTGAGGGGGTTAAATACATGTTAGCGTTACTTTTTTGTTTGAAAAGCATGCAAATCATTGGTATTCTAAGGAGTCTTAACATTTCTGTATGTTATGTACTAAATGCAACCTGAACAGCAGCAGAGCTTTCCATATTAATTTGCTATAACTTTGGAACAAATAATGCTTTCTTCTTCCATGCAGAGCTTAAAGCTTCTGAACTACCAACAATTCAAACAAAAGTCTATAAAAATAACCTAACGGGTGTCATGTGCAAAATGTCTCGTTTGTAGTTCCACCAAAATTATATGGGGTAAGAAGGCAAGGTTTTATTTTAATTTAAGCTAATCACACAGCTGTGCAGAGGAGACGGAAATGGAAAAAAACATACATAGATCTACTACTAAAAAACCTGTGCATTATTTCAACTCTGAAGGCACCCTAGGCAGCCTTTTTTTAAGGAAACGTTGCTCCATGTTAAAGCACAGGCAGAGCACAACTCTGAGCTCAGTTCTTTGATATTAACTGTGCAAATCTGGACAAACCACTCAAGTGACATTTTAAACTTGGATTTAAAAGCTCTTCACCTCTAGCATGGTTACCCCATCCCTACAGCATACAGGGAATGCTGGATTAGCTAATAAAGTGCTCTGTAGATGTATGGGGAAAAAAAGCATGGTGAAAGATGTCAAGGATGTGAAAAAGACTAAAACATGAACACTTTTAGAGAAATCTATGAGAAAAACAGTTTCCTGTATTTCTGATTTTGTCTTACAGATGTTGATATGCTTTGCAGTATCCACATGTCACATTCAAAAAATTAAGGCTATAACCCATCTGGAAAGAAAGTCTAAATTAAAGCCTATGTTGATGAGGAGGTACATGGAGTAGAAACATAGCCTTGGATCATCATATCAGTTAAGTAGTTGCTTAACTTTTAGCACATGCCGTTGGCTTCTTTGATCTTTAAAAACGAAGTGGTTAAAAGTGTAATTAAGAGCTTGACTAAATATCTGACTGAATATGAGTCTAGACCCTCCTGTTTTGGTGGAGGGCCAGCTGCAGCACATCAGGGTTGCAGCTGTAGTAATACAGTTGCTTTAAAACCTTTTTTTTGTTTGTTTTTCAAAGCACTGAGCAGCTCTTAGTAGCTCCCACACATACAGTGAGAACTGGGAGCACATAGGTGTACCAAGGCCTATACACAGCCCTTGTCTTACCTCACTGAAGTAAATGGCTAGCTGTAATTAATTTCAGTGGGATCAGGAATGTGATACATAAAGCTTCCAAAGGAAACCTTCTTCCTTTTCCCAGTCATTTTATATGATCTTTCCTGTCATTACCACTTTCCTGTCATTACCACTGCTGTAGGTTCATGTAATAGACAGTTGTAAAATCTTGTATGAGAATGAATGAAATTTGAAGTGTCAAATTAGTCAAATGAATTAATGACCATGATTTAGTGGTATTTTTGCTGTAGGAAGTATGAAGAATCAGTCGAGATTTTCTCCTGTGAGGGCTGTATTGTATTGATTTCTTTTTCAAGTGACCAAGCAATTAGCACAGCAGAAACTTAGGTGCTCAGCACCTTCTCCATTAAACAGAACAAATGTCAAGTTCTATTAATATAGTCAGCTGTTCCATAGTAGTTGGTCAGATGCTATCTATCATTATATGTTTATTATCTTATTGAAATAGCATTATGAAATTTTGCTGACAATAACTTTGGATGATGCACTCTTTTTCATTTTAATCTTTCTTTGTAGTTCAGGCACAAACAATTTAATCATGTCCAGGCTGTTAAAACATTAATTGTGAAAGTCCAGATTGTCAGCAGTTAGTGCTGGTACAATAAGTCTTCTTTCCCCATCTCCTCTCCCAAAGTGAAAAGAATCTGTATTTTTAATAGTAATAAAAAGAGATAATCACTTAATGCAGAAATGTCCATTGCACCCAAACAGCAAATCCAGCTTAAGTGGAAATTTACACAAAGAATTATTTATAGGAATCAATCATAATTACATTTAATGCATGCTGCAGCTGTTTATAATTGTGGTTTTCCCAAGGTTATTCTCCTCCTACCATCCACCCCCACACACATGAAATTTGTTTCTGTGGAAATGCCTAAGCATTATAATTTTCCCGTAACCTGTTACAATGGCAGCTGACTGTTGTGAGGCAGACTAGATCCTGACTAGTGAGTGCAATAAAAAAGAAAAGAAGACTGTTTTGTCAACCAGTGAAAGAGTCTTGAGAAACTGGTTGGTAATAACTATGAGGAAAAATATTTTCCATGTCATTCTGTTTGCTGTTTATTATGACAAGCAAATCTGACTGCTAAATTAGAAAGTTAATTTTTAGTAATCATGAATTCAAGATAGTGTGGGTCAAACGGAGAAATCATGCATTAAGCAGCATAACTGGGACATTCTGACACTCAATTAGAAATCTCCTTCCCTGATAACTCATTGCTATAGAACTGACTGTAAAATGCATTTCTTCTTTCAACTACTGGAAAAGCTGATTTTTCATTATGAAATAAAAAAGGAGATTTAATTTGGAGCATTTCTTAGCTCCAGTTATTTGATTAAAAAAATGAATGCTTTATAGGAAGGAAAGTACATGGCATACATATTTTTATTGTGTTGAAGGACCAGATGTCCAACCAGAAAGCGTAGAAGGGAACACACTGGGCAACCATTTGATGTAAGATATATGGCTGCCCATAAAGGACTCTGGGATGATTTTTTTCATACATAGTACAAGCCAGGAGAAAGTGTAAATTTAAAACAGTCATTCTTTTTGGTACATATTCCTCTGGCCCCTCAGTCGGTAAGTTTTAAATTCTAAATGTAATTGCATGTTGATAGATTTCTTATAATGGTGATTAGCCCCACAGTAGTTCAGTGGAAAGCGTGACATATGTTATACTATTGTATTCATCCTTCTCAAGTATGCTCTGTGACTCTGGTACTCATATCAGGGTTAGACCATCTCAGTCAGCCCAAACACTGTTGAGAGAAGACTATGAAGCTTGAAATATAAAATCCCTTGGGCTTTAGGGATAGTGGTATTCATACTGTTGTCCAGGGGGTCTGGTTTTGTTTTTATTTTATTTTATGAAATATCTCTTTGACATGTGAACATTTGGTTTTAGGTGTTCTGAATTTGAAAGTGATGTACATGCCTGGTATGAACATGTTTGAGTCATATGATGAAGAATTCCTATAGTAGTTGTGATATTGGGCTCACATACTACAAAGAGTTTCAAAGAGTGGAAACAGTACAGAATTCGGTATAGTTTTAGTTTCTCAATTTTGTCTTAACTTCTGGAGCACAGCTGAAGGAATCCGTAATGGAAGGCCAGTTATATATAATTGTGATTAGATGTGAAAATCTTGAGTCAAAAGTTTGGTAGTTTAGGATGGAGCCCCTCTCCTGACACAGTTAACTGAAATGTGACCAAGATTGGCCCCTTAGACTTCAGAAGCACACTACCAAGGGTGCTGAAGGAATCAAAACTGTTGGTGTTGGTTTGGTGAAGGTGCCCAAGTGACTGAAGAAGTTCCCATCTCTCTGAAGAGCTTCATCAGTGAGAGAGTCATAGCAGGGAGAGCTGCGAGGGTCCCAGGGTCCACCCCAGCCTCTGAGACCAAGAAAGTTGAGCCTCTTATGTATCAGAGCTGAGCTTTCTCAGTTTACAGTGCAGATTTTTAGGACAACTCAAAATGCCAAATCTGAAGTCACTTTGTGGGGAGCCTTGAAAATCCCTCTGCTTCTGCAGTGTCCTGGGGCATAAAAATAGGTTCAAACCCATTCCAAATCAATCTACTCACTTGCTATTTGTGCTTTTATTTCTCCCCATGTACCTTATAGCATAGAATTTAACTGTAGCTGAGATACAGCATAAGTAAATAACCAATGGGGACCAATAATAATTGTAATAAACCTATAAGTTTGATGCTTCAGTATTTAACATTCTGGATCAAACTCTACCCAGCCTTACATTCTGCAGACACCCCTGAGGGCAATAGGATTTCATGGGATATAAATCAGGGCAGAAAGAGGTGATTTCAGAGTAGGTGAAATTGCTGATGTAACTTCGAGATCTTAAAGAGACTTCAACTAAAAAGTAGAGTAGTGAGGGCAAAAGGAAAGAACACCACAGTAGGACATTCAAAAATGAACTAGAAAAATGTTTAAATACTTTATTGTTCTATGCATACTAACCTATTATTTGTAATGATTGGACCAGTTTGGCAAGAAAAGAAGGATTAGCTATATCATTTGCTTTATAAAACATATTTTCAAAAACAGGTTCTTGAATTTTTCTCTTGGTGGTGATACTCCACGTGAATTAAAAAATAGTCTGTCCAGGGTGTCTCAAGATAGCTGCTGTTTGATGTATTATTTCTTACCTTCTAAGACTGACCAATTTCAGAGAATTGTAGCAATTTAGCATTGACTCTAGAAAAACTAACCGTATCTTTATGGTTACAGGTATGAGGCCTTAAAAATCTACAGGTGAAGTGAACATTAGAGTTTGAGAAGGGAGTATAATTCCATGGAAAAAACAGCTTCTTCTGCAGAAGAGTAAATTGAAATCTTATTTATTCTAAGAAAATTATCAATACTAAACATGTTTAAAAAACCCTCAGATTTGTTTGTTTTTTTAAATAAGTTTTTACTTCATAAGATTTTTTTTTATTTCAATATACGAAAGATCCGAATTGATAGCTATAAGTTTTATAAATTATCTTCAGGAAACAAAAGTGGCTATAAATTTTTTTTCATTTTTATTTTCTTTAAAAACAGTGAAAGATTTCACCAGATGGAAGCTTATTCTTAAAAAAAAATTAATAAATTCAATAGAGAAATAAGTTTGGTAGAAAATATTGAACTGAACTTAATGAACAGACTTATTTGGCCCTTATCAGAATTAGACCAATTGAGAAACTTGCAGACAAAAGATGCCATTGCTATAACAACTGTAGAATAATGTTGTTATCAAAGTTTTTTTTTCCCTTACAAAGTAAGCTACTACCACTTCAGCTCAAGGAGCTTTCTCTAAGGAAGTAATCCATTATATTTTCTATGGTCTATTAGTATGCGATGACATCTTGAAAGTAAACCCATGGTCTGTATTTTGCCTTGTGAGTGACATTCCACAACCATTCTTATTGAACCAGCTGTCTTGAAATCTACATTTTGCTTTTTTAGTTTCCCCTCAGATAGCTTGCCCTGCATATTCCAGCAGAAATGGACCTGTGAGCTGAACCATGTACCGTTTTCATCACCACTGTTGAAGAAAGTGCGTTTGGTATGTACCTGATGGCTTGGGGAGAGCAGCCCTCCACAGGTGCACCACAGGAGGGAGGGAGGACTCCAGAGGAGACAGGGATCGTGTGCCCCAAATCCCTAGTGCCCTACACCATCCATCACCACTCACATTTCTACAAGAGAGGTTTAACACCACCACAAACAAGGGGACTGCTGAAGCAGTTTTATGTTAATTTAAAAGGTGACACAATGTATAGGGTGCTGAAATCAAATAATGCTTATGAGCTAGATACTAAGCCCAGTAGTTATGGTGAGTAAGAAGGAGCCACAGAGGTTTAAAATGGTTAGTAGAGCAAATAAACTGCTCTAAAATAAAGCTCTCAATATCAAAATAATTGATTTTCAATGTAACTATCCACACGCTGAGAATCCCCAAAGGGGCATTCAGCATTACAATGATAATCTGTGCCACCCGTCCTGTATTCATGTAAGCGGTACACAATCTCTGAAGTCAGGCTCCAGACACTGATTTTTGGGACAGGGTGCCAGAAAATCTATAAACCAGTCATGCCAAACAACTATATTTAAATGATCTCTTTGCCATGTCTAAAATGGTATGACTGTAGTTTTCTGCTGCCCGCAGACACATAGCCAAGAAACACAGTCAGCATGCAAACCTAAACTCTGCCACTTTTACTCTGTCTTGAACTATAGTTTCCAAAAAACATTAAAAAAAACCCAAAACCTTGAACTGCAGAGAAGTGTTGGATGGCATTAGGAGCCAGCACTCCTGCCGTGTGCTGAAAAATGCATTCCCAATGTTCCTGATCCAGTTCTAGCACTGGTCACCCTCAAGAGGAAAGCGAGGTAGGGCCCACACATCAACCAGAGCTGGGCCAAGCTCCTCTGCCCTCTCCTCCCCCCTGCCACTCCAGTGTACAGCTCTGATAGGTGCTGCAGGGAGGTCTGGATTTGCAAATAATTCCAGCAGTTTGTGACCATCTGTATGGCAATGCTTCACTCATGGCAGCCGTGAGGAGCACTGCTCCTCACAGTCATGGTTGATGGTTGGCAGTGGCTGGACTGGTTTTTATCATTATACAGATCTGGGATGCTGTCAGAAATAAGTAGATTTAGACTGTGATTTTTGTTTTATAGAAGGCTTGCTTAGTATTGGTTGCTTAGCTCATTTCCAGGGAAACTAGAGGAAATTAACAGTGACAATATTTCATATAACTTTATTAACATGTGGGGCCTTTCACACTGCCCTTTGGTTTTCAAGCCAGTATAGCAAGAAGAACACAGGACCAAAAGCTTGCAGCTTGCTGCCTTGCTTAGTTCTCCTCCACCCGTACTGAAAGCTGCCCTGACTGGCTTCTGGGTCTTCCCAGGCTGAGACCAGTGGCTGTTTTGCACAGCTGTAATTCTCTCCGGGGAATTTTTCCCATTACAGATGTCTTTGTACCCTGGGCTGAAATCAGGCCTCAGCCTGTCATTTAAATACCTATTTCTGCCAGGTGCACAAAGTCACTGGCAACAATTAAAAAAATTTTATCTCAATATTTTCAAAGATGTAGCCACTATAGCTATATTAGCACAGACAGGTAGGGCAGCTATAGATTAATTAACTCACGTGCCGTTAGCGGTTCCACACAGAGTAATCAACATGAGGTAAATTACACAGGCTCTTAAGCAGGTTTTACAACCCACACTGAAAT
>NW_010144730.1:9020-34651 GCF_000699245.1 Pterocles gutturalis
ATGGTATGAAAACCAGGTAGAAATTGCTGTGCTTCAGTAAATGGTTGGAAGAACAAGAACTAACAGATGTAAAGTATTCACTGTGGCCTTTCCTCTAGTTTTCCTGTGGAAATTTGCTTTCACAGGTTATCATCTGGTAAAAAATAAATACATTTTTAAAAATTAGCCTGTGCCATGTATACACAATTCTCCTTGAAACAGTGTAAAATAAGCCATAGTACCCCAATGCTCAGTATATATTCAAACGTTAAGAATAAAAACATTCCTTGTGGATTAAAAAAATTATAATCTGCAAACAGGATGTTGTTCCCCTAGGAATTTTAAAGCATTGTTTATTACTGGTGAATGCTTTACTATTTTTCAGATGCATAAACTGAGTCAGAGATATAGCTAATCCCTTCATACAGCTAAGATCTTCAAAGAGTCCTACAGGGTCTGCGCTCTGAAGTCTTAACATCAAAACCTGATTTGTGTAATTACAATACTCTCTGCTTCCATCAGGTTCAAATTAAGGGTCCAACCTCCAAAATGCATTCATGGGATATACGTCAACCCTGCATGAAAGGAATAGTTGCCTTAGTTAGTTCACAAAAATTGGCATGTTAAGCAAGGAGCTCCATACGTAACAAAAAACAAAGCTCACGACAAGACTGTGATAAAATCCGCTTTTTCTCTTAGATGCCTTTGAGGCAGTACTCAGTGTTGTGGATACCTAGGCCCTTTCCTTCAAACCACACACTTCCATCTTTGAAAATTAGGGTGTACAATAAGGTGCTACATTTTAAACAGAGGTTTAAGAGCTAGAGCACTCATTCCAACCACAAAAGACGTAGTTTCAGTCTCCTCCTCTGTTGGAGGTTTCAAATACACTTCCATGTCTGACAGACTTACTTAACCACTGGAATATAGGCAGGCTGAGGGATAAAGGGGAGGAAGAAGATGGAATTAAAATTCTGGATTTTGATTCCCAAGTCCTGTTCTGCCTGTGCTCTTTTAGCTCCTAAACTTGAACACTGATGGCCAGATTTTTAGGATGTGATGAGGTGCACAGAAAAGCACTGATCCCCCTGCCTCCTGGTTGTGAATCTGTTTCATAACTTCCCAGTGTTTTTTAGATCTGAGAACAGGATAAATCCTTGTCTTTCTATCAAACACACTGTAAGTAAAGCCAGGAGGACTTGGTCTACAATTCCTTCTCAAACAACTGTCTCCGAAGAAACAATGTCCCATGTCTGTTTTGTTGGTAAATACAAAAACTCAGTGGAAATCCTGGCACGTTGTTGGCTAGCAGTGAACATTGCTAGTACACATTTTTAAAAATAGTGGTTACCTCTGTGTAACACAGACTGCTTTATTCACAAACAAGCGTGTGCACAAGTTCATAGAGATGTTGAAGTGTCTGTGTATGCTTGCTCATGTGCGTGCTTGTGCATCGGTGTGTCTCTGAGTGTATTAGGCTTATTTTTCCTGAGCAGTGAAAGCTGTGCCAAAAGTCTCTCACTCTCAGCAAATCCAAGACCAAGGCTGGAAGCCATGAGAATTAGCTGCAGGTGCTTAGGGTTTAGAAACTGCTGAAGGGACGAAAGACCAAGGTGTTGGCTCCAGGTTAGTTCTTATGATCAACTATTCTTTTTATCTTCCCATAAGACCACCTCACTCTTTTGTTGGCAAGGGGGAGAGAGAAGGGGGGCAAAAAAAGAGTTAGACTGTTTGATTTCAAATGGGAGGTGGAATTCCTCAGAAGACGAGCCTGTAGCGATGAGGAAAAGCAGATTAAGAGAAGCAGACGTGGGGAAGAGGGAAGATGGGGAGGGGGGTGGATTTATTCATGCAATTTCGGATATTAGCAGTAAATTGAGGAGGTGGTTTGTTCTGTGTTTAGTCTTATACAAATTCTGCCCCCCTTTTCAGCACGTTTTCCTTTTGTTTATCTCCTGAGAGATGCCCACATGTGTACAATACAAAGAATCAAGTCATAAAAGCGCAGGCCTGTCAGCCTCCCTGAGGACCAATTAATGGTGTTCCAAATCTTGTGGGCAGGCAGATGAAAAGGATACAGAGAGAGAAGGGGAGGTAGATGAATACTCAACGAGAGCAAGGCAGGTTTTTCAGATGTTGGTAGGAACTTCTTTAGGTATTCTTAGCTAACTTATTTGGGGTTTGGGTTTCTCTCCTGCTTCCACGGTCCCCTGGTCATAACTGCAACAGAGGTAAAGGCTGCACTTCAAAATATCAATTGGGCTTTTATCCAAACCAATAACAGCACAATGCCAGTGTGGGAGAGGGGGCAGGAAAAGGCCATTTAGGATTTTTTCCAACCCTCCTTTCATATATTGGTGGTTTTATTGATAGGTACTTGAGTTTAGATTACCATTTGTATCTCTGAGCTGGGTATTGCTCTGAATGCAGCAGGCTTTGTAGTGCAACCTTTTACTCCTATCTCACCCCCTACGTGTCCATAGGCCTTTGAACAGCAAGCGAGTGGCACTTTGAAATCAGGAGTTGAAAGTGTTTGACATGGAAAGGGGAGCATGAAAGTCTTGCTCTTTGAACCTTTTCTTTTCAAAGTCCCACTGAAAGTAGAGGAAGGACAATAATGGGCAGGCTGGGGGCTCTCAGAGTGAAGTGGGGATATGTGGTAATGAGGTTTTAAGTGTTTTGGCAGTCGTTCCACCCCACAGTTTCTTCCCCTCCATACTCCCAGGGAATTAAATCTACTGTAAGATATCACAGAAATCTTTAGCTAGATATATATTCTGTCCCTGCTTAATTCATTCCTTGATTAAGTTCTGTAAATGAAATTGAGCTGATGAAAACAGGAAATAATAGTCAAAATTATCATTAGGTTGCTGGCTACTGAAGGATGATCAATGTGTTTGTTTGTTTGTTTTGTTTTCTAATTAAATTAGGCCAGATGCAAAGTAAGTGTAAGTTATAGAATCATAGAATCATAGAATCATAGAATGGTTTGGGTTGGAGGGGACCTTAAAGATCGTCGAGTTCCAACCCCCCTGCCATGGGCTGGGACACCTCCACTAGACCAGGCTGCTCAAAGCCTCATCCAGCCTGGCCTTGAACACCTCCAGGGATGGGGCATCCACAGCTTCTCTGGGCAACTTGTTCCAGTGCCTCACCACCCTCACAGTAAAAAAAATTCTTCATTATATCTAAACTATATCTACCCTCTTTAAGTTTAAAACCATTACTCCTTGTCCTATCAGTACACTCCCTTGTAAAAAGTCCCTTTCCAGCTTTCTTGCAGACCCGCTTGAAGTACTGGAAGGCCGCTATAAGGTCTCCCTGGAGCCTTCTCCAGGCTGAACAACCCCAACTCTCTCTCCTCATAGGAGAGATCCTACAGGCTCCTGATCATCTCCATGGCCATCTCTGGACTCACTCCAACAGGTCTGCATCCTTCTAATGTTGGGAGCCCCAGAGCTGGATGCAGTACTCCAGGTGAGGTTTCACAAGAGTGGAGTAGAGGGGGAGAATCACCTCCCTCAACCTGCTGGTCACGCTTCTTTTGATGCAGCCCAGGACACAGTTGGCTTTCTGGGCTGCAAGTGCACATTGCCAGGGCACATTGAGCTTCTCATCTACCAACACCCCCAAGTCCTTCTCTTCAGGGCTGCTCTCAATCCATTCTCTTCCCAGCCTGTTACATGAGACATGCAGCCAGCTGTTGCATCAAATATCAGATATCAGATGGAGGCCTCTCCATGCTCATATGCAGACTCAGCATCTCTCACCTGTTGGGGTCAGGAGGGTAAGTTAGTAACCTTGGCAGCTGCTAAGATTTGCTTCAGTTATTTTATTGTGAGATCAGTTAGCATGGAGAGAATGAAAGAAACTTGGAGGCCCTGAAATGAAATATCTTCATTTAAGAGCTTCATTATATTTAAGAAGAGAAGAAGTAGAAGGCTAAGTTGTTATTCTGTGAGGTCCATGAGCTGATCTTTCACTCTTTGGAGAAAGGTAAAAAAACCCAAGCTCAGAAACTTCTTTATAATGCATCTTCTCAATTGTTCAGTTCTCTACCTGGGAAGAAAAAAAATCCTTTCTGAGTGATGTAGCAATCATTTTACACACTCAAGCATGAAATTTCATCACCATTATCTTAGCTTGGATGACTGTACAGATGTTGTTTGGCCATAAAATGTATTCAGCCCTTTTTAAAATCTAACTACAGTATCTGACTTGATGACCTCCTGCAGCAGTTGGTTCCATGGGTTTGGAATACACTTTGCTGAGGAAAATTTATTTGCATTGATTATAGAATTAGCCAAGGTAGGAGAGGAAGAGCTGAATAAAAACACACTGTCAAAATGACCCGGAATGTTCTGATCAGTCTATTTTGCCTCATCTCTTTAGCTTCTTGTGCTGTTAGTCCTGTCCAAAACTGCACCTTTTTTGAGCTAGATCCAGAGAAGCTACAAGGGTGCCATTTTTTCAAAATGGCTGATGCTATAGTCCTCCAGGAAAAAGTCACTTTAAAAAAAAAACCTTACCCTGAATCTGAATTGCTTGACATGGACTGTTTCTTGTTCACATGTGGAGCATGCACAGTGCAGACATAAATCTGACCTGATGCTGCCAGTCATTTTCAGTGAGTACCAGTAAAGCTGATGCTATCACACTGCTGCAAGTGCCAAGCACACAACTCCAGCTTTCTTGCAGAACCTCAGTAGTGCCTCCAGGTATCCCTCTGCTGCAGGGTTACTGTGCCATGCTTGTGGCAGGATTAGTGCCTGAGAGGCTGATACAGAAGAAAATCTACTTGGGAGCTGACCTTTCGGAGGCCACCTCTGGAAGCCCCTCAAGTTCAAGAATTAGAAGCAGAAATGAGATTATTCCTTTCCTTTTCTAAATGTGTAGTTTTAGCCCTTCTTTTTGCAAAGCAAGGCCTGAGGCAGTGAGGCAAACAAGATTCTCAAAGAGGATAATCTCTGATTTCTGTGGCTCAAGGATGTCTTCGGGGTCCCAAGGTTACAAACCTCTTAAGGCTTTTCAAAGGGCTGTTTACAGTTTGTGCGTTGACAAGTACTGTGGCTCACTGCACATCCAGAGCTAGACTTTCCTCCCATATCAGCTGGCCTAGCTGACCATGCACCATGCTCATGAGGCACAAGAAGCTGTGTGTGTGAAATGGAGTGGGGCAAGCAAGGGAAGTAGCACAACAGTGTGGTAAATACCCGAGTTCTTTCCTTATAACCTGGCAGAATAATGTTGGAAGCAGGCAATGAACACAGTTATTTCTGTCATACCTCTGTCAAACTTCGTTCCTGCATCTCTAGGCATTGAACTACATTGACTAGCACTGAGTCCCACATGGTCCTCCAAAACCTGTCCCTATGTAAGCTTTTGATTTTTCTGACAAAAGTACTATTAGTTTTTAAAAATAGTGATATGATGTGCCTCAGCAACATGACTGTTTCTGAAGTAGTGTGCCATGATTTGTTTTGAAGAACTTTGGTGGAATATTCTCCCCTTAAATTGCTAGCCCACTACCTGTTTTTCTGCATGTACAGTTTCCTCCCAAGTTAATTCCCCTAGTGTACCGACTTCTTGGGTTTGTTTTTCAGTGTTTTCACTTCTTTTCTCCAAGTTCCAGATGGTGTGTGTCTCTGTTATGACCCATTGCAGGTTCCAGTAGGTGGTATACTACTTGATGTATGACACAAATTGGGCCCAAAGTTCGCTCGATTTTTTATTCTCTCCAGGAATTTATACTAATCTCATCAGAGTAAATCTGGATATTTCAAAAGAGACTTCCACTCAGTTCAACAACCACAAATTCCCATCTATTTTGAAAGTGGAATCTGAACAGGCTTCTCTGGAGTATTCAGAGCTGTATCCCACAGGTAAACTTTCGCATGACCCTAGCAATGGGATTTTGTCCCCTCAGACCACATTTCGCAGCCTAACTGACCTCCTTTACAGGGTGCTCTTTTGCAGACCCGGATGATTATTTTCTTTCTTCTTTACTTGCAGTTATAACTTCATATCCCATTTAATTTGTTCCTTTCCATTATCCGCACAAGATTGGGAATACTTGTAGAGTCTTAACATATAACCTCTCCTAATTATCCCATAGATGAGCCATACATATATAGGTCTTTTTATCTTCCCTTGTATGTAAATTCCTCTGGTCCCCTGACCATTTCTGCTTCTCTTCTCTGAACTCTCTCTGATTTGTCAATGTGTTTTTAGTAATCAATGTTCCCACAACTAAATGCAATGTTCCATAGGCCTTCATGCCAGATCCCTACAGATTTTCAGGAGAGGTCACTGTTCACAGCTGGGATCATATTTCCAGAAGCACTTTGAATGTTGAGTACATTTGAAAATATGGCTATAAAGTATAATTGTGGGATCTTTTGGTTAAGGAGCATTTTGAAAATCTTAGCTCTCATGTAGGTGTCTAAATGGAGTTGTGACTCTCTTAAAAATACGGCGCCATTAAAAATCTTGAGCACATGAATATCTGTCTCTAATTCCGTTTGGAAATCTGTCCTATAGAGGTGAAATTATTTTTTTTTTTTCTTCTCCATATCTTCTGTTTCTATTTCATGTTATTAAGATCAATTATATCCATCACATTATATTCCTGTGTATGGTTTTAACTAAACACTGTTTTCTTAAACTCTACTTAAACAATTAATTTGTAAAGTTACATTAAGAGTAGTTAATAGTCACGGAAAAATGGTGTCCAAATATTCTCACTGATAACGTAGATATCTGTGCCAGCTTGCCGGTTTTTTTAACATCAGTGAAGACATTGAGCAAAAGTGAGTAAATAAATCAGGCAGAATGCTTGGTCCACTGTGGGTTTTTTTCCTATGAATGGGCACCATTTTTACAAATCTGTTTATTTCAATGTTTTCTCAGTGGAAAGAGGCAGAACTGTCTTTCTTTTGTTGAATATAAACAGTTTAAGCAACACTGTCCCGGCACTAAGTGGTGGAGGTTCATACAGATTAGTTCAGTTCTTAACTAGGTACTTTAGGATCAGTTAAGATTTTATCTTTTCTATTTGGGGGCAGAATAAAAGACTACTCCAATCTCTTTTTCCAACTCTCCAGAGAATCTGTATCATTGACATAAAAATTTGGATTGCAAGTCCTTTGAACATTGTATGTCTAGGAGCCAAAAATTATTGATGTGTGGTGTGGAACACAGTGCTTCAACAATGCTATTCATGAAAAATTCCTGCTTTCCTTCACAGTTGTCTCTACTAAGCTTCATACTGAACAGTACTGAGAGGAGGGGAAGGAGGAGAAATTTTTATTTTTGTTTGGAGAGAGAGCTTAAAATTGCAAAAAATCTGCAGTTGGAAAACAAATTACAGAAGGTTAAATAAATCTGGATTCTTTTCTGCGCTGCAGTAAACATATTCACTAGACAGTTAAAAAAAATTGTTTACGATGTGTCTAATAGATCCATTCTAGTTTATCAGTTAAATATGTATTCATAATTTTTTAAAAGGAATATTATTTACCCAGAAGACCAGAACAGTTTCTAAAAGAGCTGTTTAAGTCCACCATGTAAATATGTATTTAGGACAAGTGCTGTGTGTACAGTATTAAAAAAAATCCTCTGAAAATCTCCTTGAAAAGTTATTACAAATGTCCACTGCTGCAGCAAAGTTTTAAATATTCATATCTCAGCTGTTTCCTTTTTCAGATTTCTCAATTTGGCTTGAATATATTGCGAGTGAAGCGCTCTGCAAGAGCTTCATTTGTTGAATGTTAACAGGCTTGTATCCCAAAGGACTGCTCATGTGTGTGAAACTACATATGTGCTTAAATCTTTACCAGATGAGGGACTTCATTTTGTTAGCCTAACTTAAATATCACATTCATGTGTAAAAAACTGCCTTCCTTACATGCTCACAAATCAGAAGAGATGGTTTATCTACCTCTTATCTGTCTCTGCCTCCCGTTTTCCCTTTGGCGAATTATCTGCACACAAAAATGTATCTCCGTTATTTAGACTCTTTGATGTACATAAGAAAATCCTCACTGCCCTGCAAATCACCATCAGATAAAGCCTTTCACAAGTTGTTTCAGAGGTCCATAGCACATGAAGCTGGCAGTTGGCAAAACTGTGTGTAATGAGAGCTGTGTATCTCTTTTTGTTGAGATTTTGAGCTTGTATTGCCCTTTCTCTGTGACACCAGTCATGTGTTGAATAGACAAAACCAGGTGACAGGGAGAATGCTTGGAAGAGAGAAGGAGGGGAAGTCACAGTGCCATAAAAAGTCGTCTTTGTGGTTGGCCCGGACACCAGAGAACTGACTGTGGAGACCTACCATGTGTGGGTAGAGGTGCGAGTTGGTCAGGAAGCTGAGTTTACTTGCATAATAAATTGGGGATTTGGGAAATATTTTTCTTTCCCTTTTTCACAGTCAAAACAAAATTAAATTATTTTAAGAAGCAGAGAACTACAATATTGGGTTTTGGAAATTAAAAAAAAAAAAAAAAAGAAGAATGAAAGTCCAGTTCAATGTTCCTCAGTATGTACTTTGCATGATTTTGTTGGAAATTCAGTTACTAATTAATAAAGTTGTAGGGGATAAAAATGAGCTTATTTCTGTATTGCTTTGCATTCATATTTTTTGTTTACTCCGTGAATACAAGATGGGTGTACAGCAGTTCCAAACCTGAGTCCATGTATGTTACATTAATTTGGCAGTGTTATAAATGGTTATGCAATGTGACAGATCAATTACTCTTAACAAAATTTTCTCAAGTAACCACTCTAGCATAGACTTGAATACATCTTGGATACTCTTTAGTGCGGGTGTGTCTGACTGTAGACTGTATCTGACTTAGATACTCCTTAGATAGATGTCTGACTGTATGCCAGTGCAAAATGGTATTTCTTTTTAATCAATTAATTTCAATTTTAAATTTTATTTTAACTTCACACTGATTTACATTTTCCTGTAAGTATTGCAGAGATTTAACAATCAAAAGTTAATTTTTCTTTTTATCCTCATGATGAACTGTTCTGGGTTTCTTTTTTCCTTCAGTAACATTGTACAAATTTGATTCTTCAGGTCACTGAATCAAAGTTCCCATTGGCTTCACCAGAATTTTTGGCTGTTTCAATGATGGCAAGGTTTTAACTAAAACAGCAAGCACAAAAGCATCAAAAATTGGAAAATTTAAATTTATAACATCTGGCAGATACAAGAAGAAAGTACAGAGTGTCTAAGCAAACATTTTGCATGTTTTCATTCTTTCACAATGCTCTATAAAACTGTTAAATACTCAGATGAGGAGGTGGGGTTTTTTTAATACGAAAAGTGACAGCTGTCTTTAAATTCAAAAATGCAAATATAGATCCAAATTTTTAAACAGTCTAAAGTTCTTCCAATAAAATAAAAGCAGCAAAAAACTGAATGTGCTTATTGCAAAACAATCATTCTGAACCTTTTTGAAAAACAAGTATATTTACATACAAAATTCCCATCTTTTCCAAAATTCTTATTGTGGAATCTATCATGACATTTTTCATCAACATTGTTATTGGAATAACTGTCAAGTTTTTTACCGAAAATAAAGCTTTAATTACAAGAAAAAGAAGATAAGCCAACAATTTTATCTAAAATTCACGTTTAAAAATATTGAAAATCGTCTTTAACATTGTGCAAACAAAAGATCAACATCTTCTTCAGAACCACTTTTTCATTTTGAGAAGATTGAGTTTAGACTGTATTTTTTTTTTTTCTGACTAATTTTCTGTCTGAGTTCTCTCTGTATTTGACAGACGAGGGTTGTAAGAAAAGAGTAGCAGAGAATCCTCCACTGTGTGTCAGAGCTTATCTAATTATTTTGTTGTTGCTTCTGGTATTATTGGTTTGTATAAGAGATTCTGTTTTCTGAATTTGATTTGAAGACTGGGAAATTGTTTGGGGTATTAATGTTTTACTCCACTGATTTTTCTTTCCCTTTTTTAGAAGTCCACGGCCAGCAGCACCATCTGAATTTGTTCTTTGACTACTGGTATACCACCTTATTCATTCTGACATACCTCCCAGTCTGTTCTACTTTATGTGGGTCAGAGTGAATACTCTTCTCTCAGTGGATATATGCAATATTTTTCAAATACAATTATGTATATAAGGCAGTGGCTGTGAGCTGTAGTTTAAGGCTTTCCAATTAAGGGATTTTTTAGCTAATGTAAGCACTGTGCCTGAGTCTTGCTTGTATTTAGACATGTTCCATTCACATACCTGAAGATTTGCTTTTAAGCCACCTTCTACTCAGTGAGTGGAACTTTGTTTTGATGGTTATCTTAAACATTAATTTTTAACCTGGAGATTATTAATAATGCTCTTAGCACCTTAACATCTTCATGTTTTTTATGGCCCTTTAAAACTTTCTCAGTGCTCTTACATTTGATATTTCAACTCTCTCTCTCTTGTGTCTCTTGTCATGAATTGGCTCTTTTCCCAAAGGGAGAATCTGCTTAGTTATTCCTAGGAGATTGCTGAGCCTGCTTAAACACAAACATATTGCCCTATTTAATCAGCTTCTTGATCTTGTATTTCTTGTTTTCTATTTGTTTTTGACTTTAGTAGTTATTGCAAGTAGACTGAGGAAGTATTAAACTGGTAAAGCTCTTCTGCTTTTCATCTATATACAGTTGATCACCATCAGATTGTAAATCTATACAGGAGAAAAGGTGATTTCTAACTAGTGGATAGTGTGAATTTATATCTGTTAAAATATAGAGGTTGACTCTAAGACCTAAACGGATTACATTCACACTCATTGAATTTAATGAGAGAATTTCAGTTTCTTTCACTGGGAGCAGGTTTGGGCTTGACTCTTCAGATAACAAAGATGCATATGCAGATTGCTTGTAATTTTTCCCATTTTGCATACCTAGGAGCACAATGTATTTCTTGCATGATGCATGCAACTTATATTAAGTATTCTGCTCTAAAATCTGATTCCGTTAAAACAACACTAGGCTTAACATATTTTAGTTTTTCTCTGTAAAACCTTTCCAGTCTATAAATGAAGCATTTTTTTCCTTTAATTGCTAGTCTGACACACTCAAAAACTGTTCTTACCATTGCACATCCTCTCCCCTGTTAATAGAAAGGTTTTCTGTGCCAAATTAGGCTGCTTCCCCTGACACTTATGCTTCAGGTTGCCTTATATGGCATATACCATTGATGGTATGACTTCATTCAGTGGTTTTGTGTAGGTAGAACTTATTGGAATGGAAGTCATTCTGTTGATACTGCTTAATATGGAGTAGAGTCTAAACTGCTGCTCTTAGCTAGCTCTCCCTACAGATGTAAGAGTGAACTATGAGTTTGTGTTACCTTTAATTAAGTCTGTAGAGTTTTTTCTTTCCTTTATTTTTTTTCCCTGGAAAAACAGAGAAACCTCATAAAGCTCCATGGCTTCTAAGCTGTGTTTCAGCGTTGTTTTTGAGCTGTTCTAGTCCTTGGTTGTTAATCAGATCAAGACAGCTTGCCACTGAGAAAGTAACACTAGTGCCACCAGAATGCAATCTGTCAAGCCCTCCTGAAAACCTCCTTTGATTGCTTTTGTAGGCTTACTGTCTCTTTACAGAGTCCCTGGGCTACATCCCTGCTGCATCCTGTGTCAATGTCGATAATTGCATGAGAGCAGAGAAGTATCTTCTTGAGGGTTCCAGAAAGTGCCATCAAGTGTAGAGCATCTTGCCATCTTGTTTTGTCAACCAACAAAAGTAAAAAATGTCAATGACACCTGTGGAAGAGTTTTTCAAAGTGTGTGCTTTGGACTTTCTCCCCAGGTAGCTGTTGATTTACTTTCAACATCGTTTAATTTTTGTGCTGAAGTTCAATATGACTGTCCCCAGTAAGTTCTCTCACATTTTACACTGTGGATGTAATTAGTGGAGCCATCCTTGTGCTATGTCAGCACTTTGGCGGCAGCATTGTCTCTTCAGAGAGAAGACTGGTAGGGTTAAATAAGGACTTACATGAGCATCACAACAGTTCGTAACTACGATGGCATCAAAGTGCCTCATTTACAGAAATATCAGTCTTGCGATAATCTGCTCTCCCACTTCAATAAAGAACGTTTTATTCAATAACTAATTTGACCTTGGGAAACCTGCAAAGATAATTTTCTGCAGTTGAAAAAAAGCCTCAGTCCTCTCTGTCTTGTTACTTAACAATCTCATACAATGTTTAAATTTTACTTCAGATGAAATATCTATTTCCATTACTTTACTATATTCACTCAACTATTTCTTATCACATTTTTCAGACAGAGGAATTTTGAAATGAATGTATTAATAAACATAGATCTAGAACGAACTCAAAAATGGATTTTTCTGTTGGTTTTGAAGTACATGGAGAGTTGTTCAAGTTATTCTTTCATAGAAAATCTCAATGAAAATAAAAACATATTCATCATTAACACCTCTCCAAAAAAGTTTTGTTAGTTTGCTTTGGTTTTAAATAATGAAAATAAAAATGTTTTGACTAAGGTGAGAAAATTTTGATTTAGAAATACCACTGCAGTTTCTCACAGTAGAATTCCTTTCCAACATTTCTTCTTGAGAGTCCAGCTTCCTTTTCAGACAATATTTGCTGTAGCATCTCAGTTCCTTGCTTAGGGAATACAGCTTAATAGGAATTCCATATAGAATCATAGAATCATTAAAGTTGGAAAAGACCTCAAGGATCATCAAGTCCAACCCAACACCACCTAACTTAGTTACATGTTTTGAGAAAAGACAGTGACCAGTCTTTGGAATGACAGAAAACATGACATGGACTGTAGTTCCCTTGAAGTACTGTGATAGTAAAGATGAATATTTTTAAGTGGTAAGAAAAACATTATATTTGATACAAAGAAAAAATAATGCTCAGAGATTCCTCTAGTTGAAAACATAATTTTCCCCAGGAAAAACAATATAATTGGGAAAATTTCATTCATTTTAAAGTGGAATTATTCATATTTAAATTACTGTAATGAAAATCTTATGAAAATTTTTTGCTCCCTTTTTACAATGTAACAAAATGTAATTCTTCCACCTGAAGTATTCCCCTTCACAGAAGATGTCCGTCCTGTGTTTTAGCTGTCTATTCCTGGCAGGAACAGCTAGAACTTTGATTTTTCATCATGTCCTACTTAGCTGCTTGAAAGTTACTTTTTTCAGTCATAGATGGCAATAATAGTTATGTTCCTAGAATGGAAATTTCTACAAATATGGTAAGTTTTCACAAATATTTAAAAATATCATAAAAGTAAAAGCAATTAAAAAAATCTGGAAAACAGATGAGTAAGTTTCTCACCATTCTACCTATATAAAAGTGTATTTTTCTCACTAGTTTATGCTGATATGATCCTTACTGTGCTGTGAAAGTATCTGTGGCATAAGGAAGTGTAATATATCTTTAGCTTTTTTTTCATGAACAGAATCACAGTTATTAATTTTTAAATACTATTTAATAGATTGACGAACCCTTAATTCATTCTAATGAGTGTTTATGTATTTTGCACAACATAATCACTTGAAAAAAGAGAGAAGATTACTGGGAGTGGAGATTAAAACTGAGCTATCTCCCATGCCTCTTGAGTATGACCCTAACCAGGAGCAGAGTCCCCAGAACCTGACAGGAGTAGTCTGGGAGCACAAGGTAAGAGAACTGCAGTTCCCACAATGCATGACCATGACATATCTATATTACATCTTGTAATGGGATGTGGGTGATATGGGTTTGAATTTTCTTGAGCTGATGAAGACACCGACTCCAGCTCTCACACCTTTTGGAAAGTTACATAGTCAGTGAGACATTAAACAAAAGGGATGGTGACAACACTCTCAACACTTCTGACCAGATTTTTTAATTGTAGATGAACAAGTCATGTCTCTTACACTCAATGTTGTCAGCATGGGTCAGTGATTCTTGGCACATACTTAATGGCAGAGGCTCCATGGGACTTCTGAACTCCTGATCCGTGGTCCTCAGTGGCTTTACTTGAGCTCATGTGAGCTGAGATACTCAGCTCAGCCAAGGTGAGACAGCCTTTTTTTTTTTTTTGTCAAGAGCAGAACTTCAGTAGTCTAGGTAAAATTTAGTCCAATTCATAAAGATATTAGTCAAAACACAGCTTCCTACAGTTTCTTACACACCAAACTGAAATATACAGAGGATTTTCAAACTCAAGCATTTGCTTTCTAAGTAGGCAGAACAAATGTTTTACTTGGAGCTAATCTCACCTGTCTCAGTTCCCTATCTGTGTTACAGCCATAACTGTATCTTCTTGGCTTATATAGGTGTTGTAAGGATAAATATTGTAATTAGAGATTTTGACATGTTCAGAAAACGAAGCTTTGGGACATACAAATTTCTAAGATTTTTTTAATGTGTAATAGCACCTGTAGATTGTTCTAGAGAAAATTCCTGTACTCTGTATTGACAGAGCTTAGAGACTATCTTAAGGAGAACAAAAAATTATTCGTATGTATAAAGATAATCAATTCACCTTGTTGGTGCTTGTGATCCCTTGGATTGGATTATTTAGGAACCTTTGAGTGATAAGCACATTTCTTTTACAGAATCTCCTCAGGAAAAAAAAGTATCCCAGATGCTAGCACAACTGGTAATATTTTCACAAAGCTAGCCACTCACAGCCACAATGGTAAACTCTTTTTGTTCTATATTTTGCAAAACTTTATTTACAAAAGAGATTTAATGAAATAATTGTACATAATAAATGGAACTACTAATATGCAAACAGAAAAAGTGATTGACACTTCCACTGAGGAAGGAGATGTGGTACTAAAGCTGTCTGGTCACACTATACAGAAGAAGAGTGCAAGGCTTCATAACGACCAGTGTGGATGCACAGCATATGTTACTGTTTGTCTGCACAGTTTTTTGCTAAACAACCAAGAATAAATGCATAGTTTCAACAACATTTTGACCATTCAAAAACACTATAAGGATCTAAATTCTTAAACTTCTCACAGAGGTCAAAGTCAAAAAAACTTCCAAGGTCCTTAGGCCATTTAATCCCATCCCCATGTTTTCCCTTCTCTGTGTGTTTTTGGGGCTGCTTCTGAACTGGCTCAGGAAACTCATTATGCTATAAATAACTCACAAACAACCCCAAACAGTTGCATGAGCAGTAAGGGGGACAGCACGTGGTAATGGTGCAAGGCAGGATGGCTCAGAAACTATTTATGCAGACCTGTCGGTGAAAGAAAATGTTCTTCAAACTGCAACTTAGGCCGTCAGACTCTTCTGTCTCCTGCTCTGTACTCTTTCATACTGCTTGCCCTTCATACTTCCTGCAGCTGTGAGAAGCTTAAAAACTTGAGTTGTCCAACTGGAATAAGTAAGGACTAGGTTTTTGTTGGTAGTGGTGTTTGCTTTTGTTTTGTATTTTGGGGTTTTTTTCAAACCCGGTTTTCCCTAGCTGGCCTGTGGAATGTATTTCAACAGATGGTCATGGAGTTTTAAATGCTGTGAGTGGATTTTTAATAAGTTTGACTAATTTTATGATCATTGCAGTTCATGTGCACTCAGCATTCCCTCTGACTTCAACAGGAAGGGTTGAATGTGCAAAAAATGTCATCTTGCACTCAGCTATGTTACTCTGGTAGCACAGATAAATAAGGGAATTCTGTCCTTGTGCTCTGGGCTGTAATAGTCAGGTTCAATTGTTTCCCTTCATTCAGTTGACTTAAGTGTAACATGGGGATTTCCCCACCACGACTCTGATAGAATCAGGTATTGGCCACAGCTAGAGGTAGAAGTTAGAGCAGTTGTCTGATCAGTTGTGACAAACCTCATGTTTCTTAAAGTGGTGTGATTTGTGGGTAGCTCCAGCTTCTTACTTCACTGCACAAAAAAATCCTACCATCACTGGTAAAAAACTCCTGTTCATTTTTCCTCTTTCCAGTCTGAGGGTTTTTTCTCTCCCCTTCTTTAAATTCAGTGAATGAGATCATGATGTCTCTTTGAAACCTCACATGTTATTGTCTCTATGCCAGAAGGTAATATGTCATGGAGAGATGGCCTACGGCTATGCCTTACAAAGCTGAGGGGTAAAAAGATACTCTGCCCATTGTCAAATATTCTTCCTGCAGTATTGCTACAGCAGAAGTGCCCTGTCCTCTTGCATTTTCCTTCCATTGACAAGCTCACATCTTGGGCCATCTGTCCTGATTTGATAAAGTGTTTGGTCATACTGCAAGTCGGAGAGGATCATCAGTGCAGGTCTCCCTGAACCAGCTGCTTAAAAAATTTCTATCAACAAGTTCACAAAACAGTAAAGTGTAATTGTTACCAAGAGAGCACACCTTCAAATTTATTTTCTGCACATTTGTTGGGGTTTTCTTGAGTTTTGTTTACCACTTACAAGTGTAATCTAGCAACACATTACTAACTCCCTTTTGGCAGCCATAGGAATATATTTAAAGCAGATTTTGTTTGATATCTACAAGAATTTCTGTTTGGTTTATATAATAAGACAAACGTATGCAAATCTATCCTCCAATCCTGGAAATTATATGCCTGGAATCAGTAAGCAATACAGTAAAAGCTCAAAAACTTACATTTTACCTATCCACATATCCCATAAAACTTACATAAAAAACAATGGTTTCTTCACCATTTCTCAGCAAATATTTAACATCAGATACAATATTTTGTAAGGTCTCACATTACTGCAATATCCTGACTTTTTACAAAACATAGTGAGATTGATTGTTTATTAAAAAAATACTTCACAACATTTATTAGTGCTCTGAAGTGCAAATATGAGCATAAATAAATAATTTTGAACCGTATTATCAGGCAAATGTAGCTGTTGAGTTGAATACATTTGTTTTGTGTGTGTATTTTTTCATTTGCTCTACCATTATTCACAATTCAGTAATTAACTGATAACTACTGAATTATTGTTCAGTCTCTTAGAACAACAGTTTCAAAAGGGGCTATATGCCCGGAACTAGATCTACAGCCCTCTTTTAGGGTTAAATTCACAACTGATCACAATACTGGTTGTTTCCAGCAGCCCCAGTCTCAAATGCCTGTTACCGGGAGAATGTACTACCCAATTGGACTGCAGGCTGCTTAAGGTGAGGACAATGGGGTCCAAAAACTTTGGTCCAGAAAAATATACGTAAGTATTAAGAAATCTGGGTCATCCAAACTAGCCTCTACAAACTGCAGTGGACACACAAGTGTCTTAAACCCTGGTCCTTTCCCATGCCTTGACCAACCCTGAGTCTTCTTGAGTTTGGTACCGGTGTCCACCCCACTTTACAACACATGTTGAAGGAAAAGCCACTTCTACCCCTCTTTTTGTATCACACTTGACAAATTCTCAGAGAATTTAACGTAGCCAATGGAAGATCCAGATTTGTATTCATGCTTTGTGAAAAAGGGTTTGAACCTGCAACTCTCTACGAACCTGACAGACAAAAGTGTGTTCCTGAGTGGATCTCTCACTGGTCCATCCATCCCACTCTGTGTGTCATGAATAAGAACTAAATGTAACAAACAGGGTGGAAAAAAAGCTCAAGGATTACCATGGCTCTCTTCTCCATTGGCAATTGGAGCTATTGAGAACCAGAGAAACCCAAGGACTACTAACTGCTCCAGTAAATACTTAACACAGTATGTCCACAGATCTATACACATGCATAGATGTACATAGATTTGTGTCTGTCTGCTAACCACTGGCTACAAAGTCTTGGTCACACATCATTTTCCTCTATGGTCTAATGTATGTTTATTATTCTATACAAAGCTTCAACAAGAAGGACTGAGCGAGATCATCATTCCCAAATACCTGTTAGCATAACGGTTGGAGTTTTCCCCTGGAAGATGCAGGTTTGTTCATGCTCAGAGAGAGAAAAGAATTGAACGTACATTTCCCACATGAATGCTCTAATCAGTGAACCCTTTTAACAGAAGAATGGAGCCAATCTAACAGGCATGCTCAGAGAATGAGTACTGGGACAGGTCTTGTCAGCCAGGAACATAGAAGAGTGAGTGTCTGCCTTCTGCTGCTACAGAATCTGACCCTTATTCCATTCTTTGATCAGAGATCATCCCTACCTTCACTGAATAAGCGTAACAGGCTGTTTTGCAATTGCAACGTGTAGGAATTGACCCTGCTTACAAGATTTTTCTTTGCTGCAGAGACTGCAAGGGTAGACTTAGCATCTGCTGCACACTGTTGCTTTTTCCCATTACTCCCTTCAGTATATTTATTTCAAAGTAAATGTAAGAATTAGCATTACAGCTACCTCCAGGAAACTAGAGCTTGTCAACACTCTCTGGTGGAATCTCTTTGACCATTCAAATGCTGATTTGTCAAAAACAAACTTTCTACCAGTCACTTTGATCTAAGAAATAAAACTAAAAAGGGCTTTTACTTTTCCTAGGGTTTGTTTGTTTGTTTGTTTGTTTTTAACAAATGATAAGGGTAATATAAAATAAAACTAAACTAAATTGGAGAAAAAATGTTTTTGTTTTCTCACAACTATGTAGGACTCTGTATGACTGTCTTGTTCATCAGGTATATGTCTATAGCACCTTTTTTTAGAGGCATCCCAAAATAATTTGGGATTAGATACTCAATTTCTTAAGCTCATCAAGCTTCATCATAAAATCAGTTAGTTGTTCTCCACTAGTTTTACTGGAAGCTGTTTCAACAACTCCCACCAGTGGTGAAAAAGATTCTTGTGACTTTTTGGCTGAAGTTTTTCCAGGGGCAGTCAGTGACCTTTTCTTTCTCTTGCCAGAACACTCTGAAACTTAAGAACTTGAGCTCATCTAGCTCTTTGGTATTCATCTTTTCACTATATCTATAAAAACTATTCAAATCCTTTAATCATTGTGTTAGACAAGACAAGTTCAAGATTTTGGGGAACTTGTGTTGTCACACTTCAAGCTAATTGAAAAGCATCCAACTACAGTGATGTAGTGCTCAGCCTAATATACCCACCCTCATGGAAGAATATGTTAGCTTGCTCCCAGCACTGTACTAAGTTGTGGCTGCTGGGTTACAGAGCATCTTGGAGCACAGACATACAGGTTCTTAGAGCATTTTTAATTTTTTCTTATGAAGTAGTATCTCCCTTCTCCTGACCAACCTAATGGTACTTTGCTATATCAGTTCCAATTTACATTCATATTTCTTGTACCAGAGTGACCTGAACTATATACAGCATTTCGGGTCTCACCAGGTATTGTGCACTTGTACACCATCGTTAATCACTTCTCCAGCTCAAATGCCCGTTATATCCTATGTCTGTATTTCCCTGTCTTGTTGCTGCATTGCATTTGTGGTTCACAGTCACTGTTCCTTCTCTTCGTCATGTTCAGTGCAGAGCATACAGAGCAATTGTTTGTTTTGTAAAAATCCTTGTACTTTTTTGTAAAATCTTGTACTTCTACTTGCTTGCTCATTTTTTTTTTCTAGAGGTATTTCTACCTTGTTCCATAGTGCTCACATCTCCCAAATTTGTCATCAAACTTCTGTAGTGTTTCGCTCTTTTTTATGGGGAGTTCACCAGTGAAAGTACAAAACCAACGTAAAGCATTTCTTCTCAGAACAACCCACAGCAGTTTCACTGTTAGCCACTACCTTGTCTACAGTACAGTATTGGTAGGAACGGCTTCCTAGTTCTCTCTAAAAGGTACATTGTTCTTCTGTTCAAATCCCTGTGTAGGAAGTTCCTCAGATCACTTGGCATGCTGCCTGTATACAATACGGGTAGTAATTTTATTATTTTCTGTATAAAAATGGTGGTTTACATTAACATCCACTCCATGTACCAGCTCTCTCCAGAGTCTGCTACAGTGATCCTCTAGTTCTCTTTATCTGAGCACATTAACATCTATAACTTTGGATCTGTGAGATATGCTAAAATTATTTTTATTGCTTGTGCAAACCCTCAGTCTCCTGGTTTGCCTTTACCTGCTCAATATTTTTACCTTTACTGAGATTTGATGTGAGTTTCTTACTTAGTTGATGAACTGCATTTTATTTTTATCTCTGAAAAATGAAATTTATTTATTCTATTTCAGAATATCTGATTTTCAATGTGAAAAAAAACACATTCAGTTCTTAAAATCTAAAAATCATGCATTCTGAGGGGTGTGTGGAGGGGCTGTTTGAAAAATAATAGTTTCTTTTTGCAGAAGTTTAGCAAAACTGTGGTTAGCACACAATTTTGAGTAGCATTCTGTGATACAAAATATAATAAAATATTACAAAATAGACTAGACAGGCAAGCTGATACCAAGATGTATAATGTTTGTATAGTTTTTGTTAAGCAAAACAGTGAAGCATTCTATGGATATCTATTCTCTCCACTAAAAATTAGTGGATATCACAATTATCTGATCAACTGATAACACCTACAGAAGACAGATGGTAACAATATTTGGTTTCTTCCAAAAACCTATTGAAGCCCAAAATTTACAAGGTAAAGGCTTTGAAGTCGAGCAGTAGTCCCTGGAAAATTCTAGTACCCCGTTACATACCAGAAATGTTTTTGGCAATTCTAAGAAATATGGGAAATATTCAAATCATTGCGCAAGGCTTCGGCTACATATCTTACACTGACTTCAGTGGGAATCATGCAGTGAAATCCCCATTTATTGCTTTGAAAATGTACCCCTCAGTGTTTCATGTCATGCTGAGAGACAGAGCAGTGATCCAAGGTCCAGATCCACAGCAGGTAGCAGTACACACAATGTGCTGGAATCCTGTAAGGCAACACTGTGTTGAAATATGCAAGCTTTAACTTAAAATTACAGAAATCAAGGGCATTCCAAATTAAGGTTCCTAAGAGCCTCCTCCCCTTTGTCCCATTGAATGATGGTCATACCTTTAGAACTCAAATATGTAAAGGGGTTTTTTTGTCTTTTTCCTTTTCTCTTTTCTATCCTGCCCTCTATATGACCTCTCTCCTAAGTGGAATATATCTTGTTTTTCGATAATAGAATTTCCCCAGGAGACAGTCAATTTTTAGAGCTGAAAATTAATTTACAGACCTTGCTTGATTGCATGCATCAGATATGTTTGTCTTTTACTACATAATGACCTTATCCTCCCCTCTCTCTTTACATCTTCGTAGCTAGGATTTCACTTCAGAGTCAGATAACATGCTTTTTCACTCTGTGAGCCAGGTATTTGTGTCATGCTTTTCATGTGCTGATGTCTGCATACCAATAGTACTCTTGGAGAGTTGCGTCCCAATCAAAAGATCTGAATTTCTATTATTTCTTGCACAGCAACTTGCAGGACAGCAGCCTTTTTGATTTTGTAATAGCTTGCACTTCATGTATGTGGAAGTGCCCAAGGCAGAGAATGGAGTCCATAGCACTCAGAGATACCTTGCACCTTGCAATTTGGTGCTTCAGCTTGAGTCTGTACATAGCTCCACAGGACCTCTCTCCTGGGCTGTTTGAATGAGTTTTGAAGAATGGGTCCATACAGTTTCTTGCCACATCGTGTGAATATAGTGGAACTGTTTCCTTCCAGTCCCTCTAATATCTACAAAAAGAGGCCTCTTCCTTGCATATGATGTCTTAAGAATAGTAACCTGAATGCATTGAGGTTTTATAATTTCATCATTTTTCATTTCATTTCACTTAAGATTTCAGTTTTTCAAATAAAATAGCATGTTTCCACAAAATACACTCCCATGCAGAGCCAATCTTTTATTCTGTTCAACTGATGGTGTACTGGAATGCTCAATTTGAAATGAAAAGTTGAGCAAACACAGATGCTATTCAGAGCTGTGCGTTTGCTCACGCTTGGTGTTAAGGACACTTGTTCAATGTTATTTTGATGAGTTTATTTAAGACAGTAAGTGTGGGATTCACCTCATCCAGACTTAGATGGCCACAGCATAAATTTTTACACCTCAGCCAGGCATCCTCAGTGTCCTTTCTACTCGATAAAGAGAAATAGGCACACTTAACTCATAACACATCTGACCTATTTTAGATATTTTCAATCCTTGTATCCTAAAATCACTCCAGTGAATATAAAAGGAGTCTAAGTGGCTACATCAGATCTGGATGTCAGCAACTAATACATTTACCGTTAGTTAAATGGATCCCACTCAAAGTTACAGGTCAATGTCTTCCACAAAGTGAAAACTATGTGGTACCCTTTGATTTTGAAAAACTGATCAGCCAATTATGTGATGCCTATAAAAATGTCTCTGCTGGGGCTCAGCTCAGAACTGACAGTCTTTGGATTAAAGAAGCTTTTCAGAGCAACTTATAACAAGTCTGTTTTAATGACTGGTTTCTCCCAATTTGAAATTTTAACACGGTCAAATCGTCAGCCAATGAGTGTGTTCAGTTTACATACTGCTGTAAATGAGATCCTGGATTTTACGTACATGCAGACATACCCATGAATACATGTACACATGTATTTTGCACACAGTGAGCACTTTATGACTGTTAAACTCAGTAGGCCATCAAACATAAGAGAAGTTTGTTCTTTAAATCAAGTAATCCTGGCCTGTTTGGATAGACACAGAATTTAAGTCAGTATACCACGCCGAAAGGAAAGTCTTTGGGAGCACTGGGGGTAAGAGGGAAAAACTTTACAAATATCATGAAAGAAGTTAATTAATTAGGTGAATTGGGCAGCAGCAATAGTTGAAACAGCATAGTAACCTCACATAGTGGGAAAATAAGATAGTGTGCATATATGTATATGTTGCTGAGAAAGATCCAACAGATCCAGGTTTTCATCAGCTATCAGATTTCTAGGCCTTATTTTGATTGTCTGTAGACCACTGTTCCCTAACCAGAGAGCTCTGCCAACTTATGCCAGCTGAGAAAATCATCCCTAGTCTTTATTCTGGAAGGAAGAACAAATAGAAAAAAAGAACCACCATAAAATCTCTCCAAGCAAACATTTATCTGTTTAGTGCAGGTGTGCCTAATCTGTCACAGTCCAAGAGCAAAGAAAATAAAATGTGCAATGTCAAAATGCTGCAAGCTTTTAAAAAGCCCTTAAATTAGTATTTCACTTATATTTTTATTGTATTTACCACTACAAGTAGACAATACAACATTAAACTTTCCTGACCTTTGTTTGTCATAGACTTAAAGCTGATATATATTTTAAACCTCATTTTTATAATACTACAGTTTTGTTTAGTTTCTTTATATGTAACCAACTGCTGAAAAAGAGCAGCAAAAAAGTGTCATTATCTTGCACAATGCACAGTCAGCATATAACCTTATAACCAACCTTCTGCCACAAGATCTTCAGGTCTATTGCCTCCATCCCTAGGTACAAGGTCTTGGTTTCCAACTTTAGCAGGAGCCACAACCTGCTGCCTTACACAGAAACAAGGTATCGCTGATCTCCTAAGCAAAAGTGTGTCAGCCCCAGGTGGGTTCAGTTCATCACCACAACAAGTGTTAGGTGGTTCAGGAGCCAGACACCTCCCATTTCACGTTATCTCACGGGAAACACAGAAGAGCCTTCGTGAGAGGTGGAGCTCTTGTAAATGTAACAATATACTGGAGAGGGGTAAAGCGGGTAAGTTGTATTTCAGGTTGTTCTATGCTATCTGCTATTTCCTGTCAATTTCTATTAATGTTTGCCTCTCACTGGTTAGAAATATACAAGTGAAGGTCACGGTTGCAGGTTGAAGTAATTCAGCTCAGTTTCTCCTGTGCAGGCTGAAAAAAATGGAGGAAGCTTCATAGACACTTCTGTTAAGTTCCTAACTAAGACCTTAATCTCTTCATCTCCTCCAGTACTCTAAAATCTCTATTATGATACTTTACCATCTGACAGCTTTGGCACAGGTGATAAAGTGTCTGTTATGTAAAAAACCCCACCTCTTATACTTCTTCCTCACTTTCTCACCTGCTATCTTCCTGTATATCTGTGTTTTTTCTTGTCATAAATCTATTTTTGCAATTTTGGTCCAAAAACTGTCTCTTTAAATAATAAAGAAAAAGATAATAATTTGTAGGGTACCTGGTATAATAGGGTCTTAATTTCTGACTACTGGTCCTCAAATACTGCTATATTACAAAGAACTTATAAAACAATTTCAAAATGTCTGTCATTTGGAGAAATTACTTTGAGTTCAGATCTCCAGCTTAAAAAGAAAAAAATAAAAAAGTTATTTCTTTAGAAATTCTTGTGGCTAAAAATAAAATAAAATTCAGTCCAAAAAGCTGGTTTTATATAACTCAGAGTGTTAGAAAATGTTTGCTTCTGGCTGACAATTTGTATGCAAATGAAAACAACAGAGTTATAGCTATGCTCTGCTGTAACCTTCATAGTGTTGCTCACTGGGTGCCTTTACTGTAAAGGGTGATGCTTTTGTCAGAATTACCAACGTTTTTAGAGAAGTAATTCTGAGTAGAATTAAAATGACCTTCTGTACTTTAAAAGGGCAACGAAAGGGGAGGAGAGGGAAAAGAGAGAGTAAATCGGTGCATTTCTGTTCATAATGAATGTATTTAAATCAGACCACTCTGCAGAATGGGACATGAGCTAATACTTCGTTGCCAGTATTTTGTAAGCCGTGCCTCTCAAGGGAAAGAACATTTTCTCAGCAGCTGTTGACTGAGTCCACTGCGACTGTATCCCTATGTTACTTACGGACAAATACGTGGAGAACAATTATGGGGGTAAATTGCCTAATTGCGCAAGAAGCTGAACACTCTCAGTTTTCACTGAAGACCACAAAGGTTCAAGACGTTTTGTAATTCATGAGGTTTTGATTCTCAGGTGGTACCTAGTAGTACTGAGTCTAGAAGTCTCTGGAGGAAAATACATAATCCAAAATTTTCCTGGTGAATACAGCTCCTCCTACAGAAGAACCAGAAGTGTCATTGGCTGCTTCTTCCTTGTTTTATCCTACTGTTTCCATTACAGATTTAGAGAAGACATGAACTAGGACTCAGGATAATATGTCTACAGTATGTTATTGACGTTCATGTTTCAAAAACAGCTGAGTTTATTTTGAATTCGGTATTTGGAATGTGTTGCCTGTCTCAGGTTCTGTCTCTCACAAACAGCCAGACCATTGTACCAACAACAGCAAACCTGCAAACCCTTAAGAAGACACATAGACCTAAATTATTCCACCGTCTTTGTGGGATCCCAAAGAAAGATGAGTCCTTGAGTTTTAGGGAGGGTTGAGGTCCAAATTAACAAAGTATTATTCTGTATTGGTGTAACAGCTAGTTGAACAGAGCAGGCTTTGCATAGAGCAGAGCATGATCTGTGTGTGCAGTTGAAATGCATATAAACAACACTTTGTGTTGTGCCCCGGCATGAATTTCAGTGATGATTTTGCTCTGATTTTGAGTGATCCTGCTAGCTGTCTGAGGAATTGCTTTGACCTTATAGTCTGTTTTTAAAAACTGGCCAAAAATCAGCTCTAAAAGGTAGGGGATGATGAAGGACTAAGAGAGTTTTATTCTTCAGGCTGAGCTGAGTTATGTAGGGGACACTTGCCCACTCATATTCCAGAGTGAAAAAGTTTTGCCCAGTATTTGCTTTTCAGGGTGTTATAAGCGTAGTATGAATCAGAGTATTTTATGGAGAGGGGAAAGCCAGCATCTCTGCCTTGCTCTTACA
>NW_010144730.1:34662-38159 GCF_000699245.1 Pterocles gutturalis
ACACCCAGTGGCTTGCCAGTACAATTGCACAGCACGCTGAACACTGCATAACCTGCTTAGTAACAATGAAATAACAAAAGTCACAGCAGCATTTCAGGGAATTTCAGTCAATCTACCTGACATTGATGTCCTCATCTATTTTAGTCACTCTTTAGAGGAGAAAAATGAAGATAGCGTAAACAAGAAAAATGGCTTGTTTGAAAACATGCTGTGGGACAGTGGCTGGGCAGTGACAGTCCTGCTCTACCAGTTGGGACCTGGATCCAGCTTTGTAAAGCATAAATGGTCTCGGCAAAAAACCCAGAAGAGAAGCTCCCTCTGACTCTTGGCTTTTCATGCAAGAGGATGTGAGGAATCGTATTGTGATGGCAGAAGGCATTTGAGCATAAACATATTTTTCACAGTACAATATGCCATCACCTCCAACCCCCAAAAGTTTTCATGTACAGTTTGGGGAAAAGAAAAAAAGCTTTCACACAGCTTCAGTTTTCTGTAAAATAAGATTACTTCCTCTATAGGAAATCTAATTTCATACCCTGCCAAGTATGAGTACCAGGCCCTTGATATCAGTGGATATTTAATATTTTCTTTGGGTCCCTCTCAGCCTTTGTTAAAAGAAGTCCCAAAATGTAGGAGCCCTGCTAAGGATCTTAAGCCTGGTCTATTATTGCTTTCTTAATATCACCCCTTTCTGCTTTAGGATACAGCTGCCTTGTAACTCGTTCTGATCAAAAGGGAAATGGGATTTGTATAAAATCCCAATCATTTGTATAAAAACTCATTTATGTGGAGGATCCAGCCTTGTGAATGTAAACAGAGGCTGTAAACAGACTTCATATTTTCTGCTCCAGAAATATGACAAAAAAGCAACGTGTATAAAGCATGTGGAATTCACTCAAACAAACTTGACCATCCAAATGTACTAAAAGAGTGAAATAATGAAGGAAAAGCAAAGCATTATCAAAAAACAATATCAAAGCCCCTGAATGGCAGTTCACAGGCTAAATGAAGCAGCAGTGCAAAGAATGTGCAGACACAAGGAGTGCGCCCACACATTGTGCATTTTAAGGACTCACCAGCTAATATTTCCTATCTTTTTCCAGAAGCCATACGGTAAACAGATAGCACTAACAAAGTCAAATATTAATAACCAAGAACTGCACATCCCCAAATCCCCTTCCCCCAACCAGCAAAACCCATAGAAATTTACACTGACCAAAGCAAATAGAAAATAAAAGTCAAAGCACTTACATGGTTGACATTTAGGGATAGAACCAAGTACCCTTTCCATCCTTTTGAATTTCCTAAGTTATAACATTAACAGAAAATAAATACACATTGAAATGGAGTAACTCATGATCGTGACATATAGTCACGGAGAAGTTATAGTAATAAGGTCTTAAAACAGAACATCCTAAAAAGAAATTTTAAACTGTCTCCAGACAGCTCAGATCAATTTAGCATTTTGTCACACTCTGAAGTGATCTGGTTAGCTTTGTCCACCCAGAGCAGCTTTCTCAGTATATTTACATTCCAGCCATACAGTTCTTTCTTTTGAGGAGCAGCTTATTTCAGCTCTGTGATTGATTTCTTGTGCGATGGAAAGAGATACAGTTTGCAGAATCATGAAAACAAATCTACGAAAATGTTGATGGAGGGGACATGGCTCAACCCTTCACCTAAAACCCCAATGATGAGTTGGGGGTGGTGGTGTAGAGTTAAGGAGGAGGGAAAAAAAATCTGTTTCATATTTTCTTGATGTTTCTGAGCCCTATCCAGTTTCAAAAGTAGATACTCCAGAGCAATACATAGAAAAGTTCTCAACATCAAGAAACCATTCCTTCTAGCCCATGTAACTGAGCAAATGACACCAAAACCAATCCCTATGCTTTCTTGGTTTTTTGAGAGTTAGACCCCACAAGGCCTGCTCACAAAAGTGTTGGTGACTACTAACAGCTATAACAAATTCTCACACTTTAGTTGTGCAAAAGAGAAGCTGATTATGTATTTTTCACCCTGTACCTTTATTCCCTTGCTCTTTCAAATTGAAACATGAAATTAAAATTGTGCAACATCTTGCAAACCTATTTCCCACTAAATTACATATTGAATTTAAATTTTGTGAGACTGAATGAAGATTAGTTCAGAATCCTTAGGCATTATTATTAACCTAAGATTTTGTTAAGATGGAGGTTGGAGGAGGACTTGGGTGCCTCACAGACTTGTTGGTTCACCAGTCAGTAAGGCAACAACTAATGTTTCCTGGCACTGTTAACCGATGTTACTTCAGGAAGATGAGAAGTCTTTTTCAAAAATAAATGTGCCAAGAGAAGACAAAGTTTTTGTCTTAGTGGAAGTATTGTCTATCCTTCACTTATATCCTTCCTGTTTGTTAATTTCCATTGTCTCATTCCACGATACCCTTGTTTGAAAGGAGGACATCTCAGCTTTTTATGTCAAGTGCAAGAGTAAAAGGTGTAAGTATCCAGACAACAAAAAGCTAGATATGCTTTTGTGAAAGAGATTTCAATCTTCTTCAGAGGCTGTGAATTTGATGAGAGTTTTCTGTTTGTTTCCTCCCTGAAGTGAAGGACACTTTCCTGGCTTTTTAGGTTAACTCTGTGATTGAACACCTTTTCTCATTTCTCCAGTTGTAGGTTAGATGCTGCTAAACTTTGTCTATATGGTCTCATGTAAAGAGATTCATTTTGCCATTCATTAATCATTAGAAAAACAGTAACCTAGCAAATACGCACACACAAAAAAATGAGTGTGAGAAACCTACAGCTGTGCATATGTCACCACTGCTCCTCGCTGCTGTGCAAATACATGCCATATCCAATCTCAGTAGGGAAGTAGGATGAGCCCGTAAATACATATTTGCATTACAGCTAAGCAAGGATTTCTTCCCACTGTCCCTTTTCTACCTTCTTGTTCGTTAGTATTATTGTTTTTCCTTCTTTTAGCACTGGTTCGTAATTGGTTCCTTACTTTGGATGGGATTGGTTCTACCTGGATAAATACATTTTCAACCAGGAAAACAAGGCTGTAAAATAGCGACCGTTCTTTTCCATAGGAATACTAAATTATGTGGATGCGAGTGCTTACCCAGGCAGAAACTGCTTTCAAGACCAGGGACCCAGAGCAAGGTGAGTGACACTGTGTAAGCTCTACCGAATAGTACACAGAGGGATCACTTGAACTGCTGCATCAACTGGTGGGCAACTGGTTTTCAGCAGAAGGACAATTTAAGCCACTAAGAATAGTAGTTTACCAGGCAAATAGGCCAATAAACATTGTTTGAGTGTCTGTTTGCAAATAACCAGCACAAAGAACTAGTGTCAAGATCAACACAAATAGTCTCCCCAAGTTCGATGGAACACCCATACCTGACTACTGGTGCTTCAGTCAGGCACTCCTAATGCTTTATGATGTATCAAATTCCTTGCTATACACAGGCATTAAATACACTTTTTGCACCGTTTTGCATTCTTGAA
>NW_010144730.1:38190-84702 GCF_000699245.1 Pterocles gutturalis
AAAGTACCAAACCAGAAAAGAGAAGAGAAATCTTGGACTCTGCTGAAAACTTAGACTAAACTTGAAGAGTCTTTTTTTTACTGAACTTCTTTCCATGTTGCCCTTTACACTTACAACTTTACCTTCTCTCTATGTATTTATCCGTATCTGGGCAGTGTTTGCAAGTCCAAGTCATTCATGAAGATTTCTCTGTGGCCAGAACTATGCAAACCCACATAAAAAAAAACACTATATGGCTTACAACACGAATATAAAACATTGAGTTGTATAGATATAGACATGTTCAGAAAAGAGCAAGACTGCACATTTGCATCATCCTTACCTCTGGATTTTAAAACAAGAAAAAATAACTCCTACTATCTCAGAATTTTCAGTGTCTACTGAACTTGTATTTATCTTGAAAGACTTCTGTCCTCCTCTGTGAAACTCCTAAGCTCCAAGTATTTTAAATGCCATTTTAAACTAGATTTGCAAAGTCAGGATCTAAATTTTAATTTCTTTAGCATACAGAACTTGTTTGACCTAAAGTAGGAAATTAAGCCAAATATCAGTCAAAATTCACCACAGATACAATTGGGGGGTTATGTTGTGCTTGTATATTTAGTATCAATTATAAGTTTCCTTGATTTTGTTGGTAAGCTATTTGGTGTAGGAATCAAGTTTTCTCCTGACAGAAGAATGATGGATGCTTTCAGTACTCAACAAATTATGAATAATTATACTCAAACTAGGTGCTCTATTTTTGGTTAACTACACATGGGAGACAATAATAGTTTAGTGAAAATGTATTTAATGTGAGCCTCGTTTTAGGGAAGGGATGTGTGAAACTGCATTGAATATAGGTGAATATATAAAGAGTAACTGTCTGTGTAAATGAGACAGAGGAGCTATCCTGACATTTTGTATATGGGACTAGGTGCTTATTTATAAAAACAACATCATTAAAACCCCCACACGTCTCTGTATTCTTAAAGGACTAGAGAAATTTGTTGTCTGTGGTAAGCTGCTGTTGGATCCATTTGTCTGAATACATTTGGCTAATATATTGTAACAGATACTGCTTTGCTTCCCATGACATGATTGAGATCTATAGCTGCACTGATTATATGTTATTTCAAAACCAAACAAACGGAGAGAATCCCTATTTCTGGGTGACAGTACTCATGCAGATAAGTAATAATAAGAGGAATGCATGTGCTCTAGAAATCGATTTATTCAGAAAGATCCGAAAGCAGTTATTAGATTATTAAGAGAAATCACTTGCACAACCACTTTAGCAGTAGCAATGTAACAATACTACCCAGACATCTTCAATGAGAAGAGAAGAATTTCTTACAGCCGTTATTGTCCCACTGAAGTCTGTAGATCGCCCGTAACCTCAACAACCATTACTGTTTGTAATTGGTCATAAATATCTTTGTTGGAGACTTAGACAATGTGCAGAAGATGAAGTATGTCAAAAGCCTTATACAAAACTCTTTGGAGTAAATATCTAGGGACTTTCATAGGCTTTGACTCAGTCTCTTAGCTTCCTTTATTTCAGTGGGACTTTTTGATTGCTAGAAGATAACTATATTTTTCAGAGCAATACTTTTTGGATATGTCATATAAACCATAGCTCAAAAATGTTTTGATTTAAAATAACAGTGGGAAGGAGAAATCATAACATCTCAACAGCAGACTTGATGTGAGCTGGAACGTCAAAGCCCAGGCTGCAGGAGAGGATGGTGCTCTTGAAAAAGTGATAACGCTGTAAGAAAGGTCAAAGAAGTCAAGAGCAGTGCCTGTATAACCACAGCAGATAGATGGGCAGGTAGTGTAATTCTTTCTTAAGGTAAGCAAAGATAGAAGGTCTGCTGGTCACACGCATTTTCATTCTTTCCAAGGCTGCTTGTTACCTACTCCTTTCTTATATCTGATGCTTTAAGTAGAAACTGGAGTGCCCATAAAGTTCAAGTACTAAAGGCAGGAGTTAGAAGCATATCTGTAAATTAAACCCGTCACAATCTGGTTGCAATATGTTGTTGTTTTCTAGAGAAAATAGACATAAATATATGACTCATTGAAAATATATACCATTATCTTCCTTCTGAATCCCATTTAACTGCTTTACATTAAATCCTAGTTAGTATTTTTTCTACTACAACATCAACGCTAACAAATCTGAAGTGGTGACAGCATTACCTCAGTACCATCCCAGTGGGAGCACTAGTGTACATCAAAGAGTTGTTAAATTATCAATGTCCCTCTGATGCCTCTCTGATTTTGGAAGTTAGCACACTCTAGAGGCAGTACGATAGTGTCAGAACAAGACATGAGCAGGGGTCCAGATTCACTTCCTTCACTTGCGCACTTGGAAGATACAGCTGCCACCGATGGCTGCTCTCCCTGAAGGAGCACCACCCGGAGACCCACCAACCAGGTTTCTGAGCCTCCTTTGTAAGAGGACCAGTGTTGGAGGGCAGCTTCATCATTCTCCGCACCTCATCCTCCCTTTACATGGTCCCTGTGTGAGATGTTCTTCCAGGTAGACCTCTGGACTGGTTTCTCAGTCTCTAGGAATTGTTGCCATTGTGTCAGGGTATTTGGATGTCAGTGAGACATAATGAGAAGTATTAAAGAAATGAAGTTAACTCTCCATATAGCATGTGACAGAGTAGAAAGGAGTAGTGGTACCCTGTGCAAAGGACCACCAGGAGACATTGGGGAAGGAGTAATTTGGAAATGTATGGAGTGATATGTAGATGAATTTGACCAAAAAGTCCCTTGGAAATCAACTGACTACATGTTAACATTATAGCAAATAGTTTTGTTTCTTCCAAGCAATTGTAGCAGCTAAATGGTCAGTATTTAATTTAATAGTAAATCAGCATTTCTTTTTCCTTTCTTTTTTCCCCCCTTCCAAACTTAACAAGAGTTTTGTGGAAGACAGTCAGACTGCCAGAAAGAAAAGGCACTCATAGATTATTCTGAAATGAATACACATTTGAACCAGGTTTATCCATCCTTGCTTTTAATGGGACCCTGAACTCAGTAGAGGCTGTTAGTTGCTTTTGTAATACAGATTAACAATAACACTAAAGTTCCTCCCATATCTCATTACTCCCAAAGAGAGAGACTTAGGCTAAGACATTTTAAAGCTCTGCTTAGGCTGATGTGAGTTCAGCATGAAAATACATCCGTTGCCATCTCACGTTCTTATAGCTCTAGAAGTAGGTGCCTTTTGCTTTTACTATAGCTTGTCAGATTATGGAACTGAAGGAACCATTGATCCCTGAAGGATAAAAATCAGTGGAATGCTCCTTAAAAGAAAAATACAATATATTCAAACAGCATTAGACAAAGTCCTCTCTTTGTAGTTTGAGATGTTGAAGGTCAAGGAAAAAAAAATAGAAGAAAAATAGTCCTACATAAAAGTTAAAAAAAAAAAAAAAAAAGTTTAGGCAAAACAGCCATTGCAAGTTAAAGTAGAAATAAAATAAAGCTTTAAAATTTTTTCTATTGTCTGTCCTTTGTTTTTACAGTGTAAGCTATTTAAAAGAAAAAAAAAAAAAAGAATAAGCCCTCTGCTTTTAAACTGCTGTTTTAAGGTGCTGATAGAAAATAAAGTATCTTATTTATTGTTGAAGAGCAAAAATGTCAAATTCATAAAAGACCAAATTAAAACTTTAGGAAAAATCATTGTTGAGGAATTCTGGAGGATTTGGATATCTAATTGAAAAGAATGCCATCATTTTTAATGGGATCCAGATACCCATATCTCTCTAGAAAGAAGAGCATCTTTGGAAACTTTAGCATACATATACTTAGCCATAACTGAAATAACACTTTGCAATAGGAGTGTGGAAAACTGGAAAACTTGGATGGTGTTGTTCACTGTGTAGGCTTATGAATTCCTCCATTCTCCTGCCTTGTGTTACATCCTAATAAATGACATCAATGAGGTAAAACTTGGCATTTTTAAGCCAGAAGTTTGTAGGAGGCATTCCTTGGGTGGTGAAGGCTTCCCATGGCAGGCACGAGCAGGGAATGGGGCCTCGTTTCTAACAGAGAGGGCTCCTCCAAGCAAAGCCAGCCCTGCTTCCAGGCACGAGAGTCATCAGCAGTCACCTCCTGAAGCCCCTGGTCCTGTCCCCGTGGAGGAAGAGAAACCTTCCCCCGGCTCCAGCCTGTGCTGGATCAAGCTGGATCAAGCTATGTGTTTGAATTTATCCATCTATTTTTCTACCACTTAATTCACCCATATATTTTAATGTTATTGGTGTGCTTAGAGTATATTTATGCTCTGGGCAGATACCAGTATATGTCTTTACAACTACAGAAGCCGCTGCGCTGGATCAAGGGCCAGCCAGCACAATTTGTACCTAGCATAGCACTTGGGACATCCAGTGCAGAGAGAAAGAGGGGAAACAACCCAGTGGAAACTGTAAAACTCAGAAAAATTAGTGAGGACTCAGCTAGGGGGAAAAAAGAACCAAGTGAAGTTTCACAAAAAAGTCCATCAACTTTCCTTCTTGGGGCTGTGGTTTCAGACATTGAATGTATCTAGAAAACAACCAATTGCTTACTTTTTGAAGAAACATTCACACAAAACCGTTTGGTTTTTTTTTTTGTTTTTGTTTTTTTTTTTTAACAATATTGTACTCTAAGGAGAATGCAATCTTCTTTTGAACAATAATAACAGGATATAGGTTTGGTTTGGAATTTTTTTCCCTAGACAAACCATTTGGTTTTATTTTCAATACCTGCTATTTTTACCTTACCAAGCTGGGAGTACACTGTACTTAAAATAAAGAGCTTGAGAATTTTTTTTTCATTTTTCACATGCTAAACTTTGGCTTTTGGCCAGGCCCACAATATGCTCACTTTATGCATCTGACACTTTAAATTAGTTTTGTTTTAATTTTTATATCAAATGTGTTCATTTTGTGATCTTCAAAAAGGCTAGACACAGAGTTTCCCAGAAACCTAGCATTTCGAAATAGCCTTTTAAAGTGGAATCATTTACTGCAATTTAAATATTCAAGCACTTTTATTTTAAAGTTAAAATTGTTTATAGGAAGCAAATGCAAATAAGTGGTAAAAACCTTTTGGTATTAGGTCATTAAAAATCCATTCTTGACTTCCTGCCCACAACTACATCTTTTTTCAGACCTGTCACCCATTTCATTTAAGCACTTAGCTTTCTCCTAATGAATGAATTGGCATTTCATATTACCTTATTATCCTATAAAGCAAAATGCATACTCAATAACATTAACGGTAATTTCTCATAAAGACACATTATCGATCCGGGTGCTACCTGTAAGCATTGAAAATTGCAGCCTGCACACAGAGCTTTTCACATCTGGGCCTGAAGAATTAAAGAAAAATTAAATTTGACAGCAGTAAATTCACAGGCACAATCTAGGCACCAATTTATATGCAAAATGAAATGCTTTATGAAAATTTCCTCTATTTTCTCACGGAGATTTGGGAAAAAGATTTCACTAGATGCTTCTTTCTCTAATATCCCTCTACTTAAATATTATACTGCAGTCACTGCAGACTCCCTTTGATGTATAAATAATCAAGTTAAATTATGTGCAGCAAGGAGACTAGTGCTCTGCCATTCTTATTTTACAAAGTAATATCTACCCTAGAGGGTCAAATTTCCCTGACAAATTCTTAATTACTATGTTGCAACAGAAGCAGAATCTATTTGTGCATAAATCCCGGGCATTCCCATGTGGTAAGTAACTAATATTACCAACCATTTCACTTGGCCTGTTCACTGAACTCCATAATTAGATAATACTTTTGATGATGGTACATTTGAAGTCTTAATCCATTTAATTTTTTATGAGATTTTTTTTATTTTAATAGGGATATGTTAGTGACCGCTGCCTATTTAAAAATCATTAAAATTCTGTCCACAGCAGTAATAAAGATTAAAGATTACTACTATGGCATTCATAACCTTACTGGTTTTCTAGAAGTCTGGGGCTTAAGGTAAATGTTAAAGGTCATTTAATATGTTAGTCAGTAATTATAATCCTGGGTAATAGGTTCCTTTTCTAATTATCCTGGTATAAAAGTTCTATTGTTTGGGTCTGTTCTTCTGATTTTCTTATTTGGGTTTTTGGGAGGATGAGTAATCCTGGAATTAAGTTTCCGAACATTGATGAAAGTAGGTAATGCACAATGATTATCTGGATAAAAGCCATATGTTTGAATGCCGCATAATGTCTTGCCTTGAAGTTACTTACAAAAGATGCAGCATCCCTTTCCAGGAGAAATAAAGCAGAAAGGTCACTGCAGAGTTTAATACCTTTTTTTTATTTTAATATCAAACATTGACAAATAAGATAAAGGCTTTGTGAGCAAGCTCGGAAGAAAGTGAGAGTGGTTAAACATTAGATGGGAAATAATCTTAAAAGAATAATCTGTGGGTCATTTCAGAGGCAGGGAAAGGAAATTTTGAGGCTTCGATTCAGGATAACATTCAGGCATGTGCTTCGCTGAATGCAGTGTATTCTGCATGTTTTCCTGGGGTGCAGCTTGGATCTGCACCTAACTACTGCCCTGCGAGGAAAGTGGGACTGCTGAGGCTTGCTGAAGAAAATATTTTTCCCTTCTGCTCACGCCCAAAAAATCTGTGTTATTTTGACTTAGAAACACAGTTATTTTCTACGATGTGGATATTCTGCAATGCCTTTCTTCCCTTACCTGTACATATGTATGTATATACATGATGTTTGTAGATGACGCGTTAAAAAAATTTGCATACCAGGGCCTGAATTCTGGAGCAAGCACTAAAAATTACATTTAAGTACAAGACATTTGATTTTAAACACGTTCTTAAGCTCCCTTTCAGTTAGGTGTGTATTAAAATGCTGTGTTAGGTCACAGTGTCATGCTGAATCAGCTTTGACCCTGCAAAGGGTCAAAAAGGACAAAAGTGCCCCTGCCAAACCTGGATTTCTGGTCAGGCGCCTTCCTGCTGGCTATGGATTTGATGCCATGGACCACAGCTGAGAGTCATAATGCTCTAATTGCAGGAGCAAAATTGTAAGGGAAAAACAGAACAATAGTAACAAAATGTCTCTGGGAGTTGACCTGCTCTTTACAGTGCTTTTCAGTTTTAGCACAATACAAATACGTAACAGCATTTAAAAAAGAACCGATGTCACTAACTCTTATTTCAGTAATTGTATCTCACTAGCTGGCTTTCGGCAAGTCACTAAGGTCACATTTGAAAAGCATCTGCAGGTCATGATTTTTCCATGGGTGCAGAGCAGGTTCTTGAACTACAGATTTGTGCTGGAGTTGATGCTCTGTACTTCTGCAAAATCAAACCTTGAATGTCTCAGCATGTGAGCAGAAAAAATGTTGACAAGCCTATGAAAATCCTGGTCTCAGCATCTCCATTTTAAAAGGATGGCAGTGATGTGGCCTGTTGAGACGGTACGAAGTTTAAAGGGTCAATTTTTACAGGCATTTCCTTTTCCAATAGAAAGGTACACGGCTTGATATACCAGTGAAAATCATAGCCCAAATCTTCTTCAGCAGTCCATTTTATTCTTGAAGATTTACAAATTCACAGACACTTGTACTTAGAGTTGTTTCAAAGGAGCTAAAAAGCAGATTGATGAATATAATTTAGCTCTGATTGGTGAAATTTCAAGAATGCTAAATCAGAATTGTATATAAACCCTTGATTAAGAAATTAAACTCTTGCAAGCATTTCCTTCATACTGAAACCCAAGTAGCAAAATCTGGGTCTTTCTTGTAAAGAAGCAGTAGTAGCTGACTTGAGAAAAAGTTTAACTTCCTGATTTTATCAGTAAGTCCCGGTGAGCTACCTTCTTTGAGCTTTTTTTTAAATCCTAGAGTGAAGAGAGTATGTTAAAGTTCCAATTCTTTTGTACCTTTGTGTCTCTATTTTTTTGCCTTTTACCTAGCGGCAGCTTCCCAGTGAGTCTTTTGTACCAAAGACTAAACAACAGTAATTTAAAAGAAACTAAAGACAACAAGAGCTTCGTGTTTGCGCACTCACACACTATTTACCCATTCACTTGAATAATTTTATATCAGATAAAATTCAGGAGCAGTTCTCATGGCTACTTCTGAACGGAAGTGCTACTCTTGTCCCAAATTAACAAATGCAGTTGAAAGTAGTAATAGTTGAGTTATTATGAATACTCACAGGAAACTCTGGCTCAGTTTCTACCCAAAGAAACTGTGATCAAGTGTTAGCTCTTTAAACTGAGTGTCTGTCCAAGAAAAGAGCACTGAAAAAAGAAGAAATGTACATTGTGTATCACCAAATGAGCTTCCAGTCACTTGCATGACAGAGTCAGATGATGCTTGTCCTCTGAACCTGCATGGCACACCACCAGCAGCAGGCAGCCTCAGAGACATCTTGGTGCCAGTCAGGGCTCTCCAGCCGTTCTCCCAAGTTGGAGCAGCTTCAGGACTTCATCTAATCTATATTTAGCTAAGATACTTTGCTTTCTCTTGAGTCAGGATGCTCTTACCGTGTGTCCTTCCTACATCACACCACTCATGCTAGTGATCAAATGTAACTGGACCTGTTTTGCCTGTCCTAGGTTTATTCTGTGGATAGGGCAACCTTGTGGAGAAACCACGTCTTGCACAGCCACATCTCGCACAGCCACAGCTGCATAAGGCTGATGCAAAGTACCCTTGCAAAGTGTAACAAAAAAATATTCTGCTTATGGGATATTTATTTTTACTATATTGATCTTTAGTATGCTTCTTCAGAGAGTTTTCCTAAAATATTTTCCATTACTATGCAATGTGAATGAAAAGGGTAGCCAGAAGATTTTATATTATTCAGTCATCTGCCACTTAATCCTCTCAACTGTGAAGAAGAGCTAGATTTCATGGGTCTGGGGAGGAAAGATCCACAGTGAATAATGATTGAGTACAATGGAAACCTGCAGTACTCTCGGCACCTTGTTCCCATCTCTAGCAATGGGTGCCGTCATGATGCAGATGAGTATTCATGGTAGTCCTGTCAACCCAAAAGTCAAACTGGTCAAAATCTCTGGGTGGCTATTAGGCATTACCAATGCACCACAAGTGGGATAGCTCCGTGATACCTTCTTGCATATTATTCCATTTCTGACTGCTGTTTGAGCCATCAGCAAACCCAAGGAAGAGTAAATTTCATCATAAGCAAGAGTTAACGTTAGATTTCACCCAGTCATCTCCTTAGTAAAGCTATTAGATTAAATTTGGAGTCTTGGACAGTAAATTTTTATAACAGCTTTATGTATTTGGTAAGAATTGATAGCATCTAAACAGACTGTGTGTTATTTCTAAGTTTAGGACTGTAAATGAGCAGCTGATGTAAAGGGAGAGCTGAGAAACTCTGAAATTATATCATGAAACACTATAAAATTATTTTATATTTTATTGTTTATTTTCTCTCAAGTTAACTAGTTTCAAATGCTTGGGGCAGAATGAGGAGAATAAAATTCCACATGTTTTAAGCCATACTTTAACAACAACACTTTTTTAATCTTAAAACTATTTTACATCTATATGTACCTTTTCTTCTGTTCATTGCTTTGCAAAATTGTCTAAATTTTTCCCTATATGTGTAATATACTACTATGCCTGTAAATATGCATATAGAGGTTGAAGTTGATGAGACTATATAGCCGTAACCCGTCTTATAGATCTGAGGGTTACTTCAACAGCACAGAGCAACATAATCAGAACTATCAATCTATGTTCCTTTTTGTCACAGATTTTTGCTTGAAAAATCATAGAAAAAAAAGGAATAGATTCCAATGGCCTACAGCCATGCTCAGAAAAATTCAGAGAGGCATATACAGGTTGATCTGTCTTCAACCTGAGGTATGTGAAATCTAAATTCAGATTTGAGTCTGTTAGTTTTAGTAAAAAATCTTAATATATTAAAAATGAGCAATTTCCTGTAAATGCTGAATGACTCAAATAGGCCAAAAAAAAAATGAGAAAATCACAGCATTTAATTAAAACTGTTCTCTTTTCCTCTTGAATTCCAAAATTGAGAAAAAAATTCTCAGTTTTATTTTTAGTAGGTTGGTCTTTGCTTTTCTTCTTTCTTTAGTTTTCTTTTATAAATCTCCCTTTCCAGTCACATCTTACACTCTCAATCATCTTAACAGGCTAAATTCTGAAACTAATTGCTATAACTTCATTTAGAAAGGAGGAAAGCAGAGTGACATCTACCAGACACAAAAACCTCCTTCTGGTGCATGATAGACTGGTGTAGAAGAGTAAGGTTTGCTCCAACAAAGGAACCATTTGAGCTTACCTGAGAACCATAAAATTACGTTCCTCTAGTTAGCACTTAGCCCGTCTTCTGCTTCATGAACTAGCCTGGGCTGTGAAAGCCTTTTCCTTTGCGGTTTGGAGGCAATAACTGAAGGGATACTTCAGGGTACTCCTGAGCTCTAGCAAAGTATACTGCCCTAGTGGAGAACTGGTGACACAAAACTCTCACTAAAATACACAATTTGTGGTCTGAGATAATTTAGTGAGTCTGGATACATCTGTTCTCTGTATGGGTTTAGACAGAACTACATTCATAATGTGATCTATTCATCACAAATGGAGATGAATAGAGGTATAGAAGCTCTGCCGGAACCCACAACTTTGAATTAGGTGATTTGGGGCTAGGATAGGAAGCAGTAAACACTCTCAAGATGAGAACTGCTTATTACTACCAAAAGGGACTGGTATATAGGAAATTGTGTCTTAAGTACCACCAGCTAGGAATCACAGTAAACAATGCAAGACTGGTTACATGCAGAAGTGCCAAAATATAGGAAGAGACTCAGAGAGACATTGGATGGAGGCACTGGAGTAGTGATAATGAAGAATAAAATTTAAGAGACCTTTTGTTTGATAGCTAAGTAAATTTTCTGCTTACTGTAACTGGATAGTCCAGGGGTAGAAAATAAGTGCTGTTTTGCCTAAATTAGAGAAAGCGTAGTTCTGCATTTTCTTTGTTTTCCGCCTCTAATGTAATGCAAATATCAGGAATGCAAATACTAAGCATCACTTTTTCATCACTGTAATCACCTTGTGATTCTGCTTTTTGGTATTATAAGACTAACAGAACTTGGTCTCTTGCTATAAATTCAGATGAGTTATGCCTGCAGAGATTGCTCAACTTCTGAATCAGCAGAAGATTGAGACCAGATTTTTTTTTCCCTTTCTTTGCATCATGACAGTTAAAAATCACCTTTCAGACACCTCCTTAGTCCCAAGGTTATAAAATACTATGAGAAGGTGTCAGAGAAAAGATTATTCAACTCAAATGAAAGAAGAAGAGGACAGAAGAGAAAAAAACCTCTGTTTAGAGGTTGGGATTCTTACCTGGGAAGAGTGGACATAGACACCATCCAGTTTCTGCTCATACGGCTGCATACACATTTCACAATAGGATGCAATCCCTAATGGCCCTGCCATATAATCTAGTGTAGTGCTTTCTCATTTGCTGAAGGAATTCATATTTGAGATGTCTGGAGGGAACTCTGGTTCTATACTGCTACTCTAGCAGTAGTAAAAGCTAATGCTTCTTGTGTCATTGCCTCTATTGTGGTGGCAGTGTGGCTGTGGACAGGGTCTATATCCCTATTGATAGGCTTGACTCAAGCTCAGGTATTTAGCCACTGATCAGGACAGATGATAAAATGACACTACAGGTCTAGTCTTCGCTCTACTAGTCGCATGATTTCTGTTTATCCTCGTGAGGATGGAAGTAAGAGGTGAAAGGATTGAAACTCTTACTTTCAAAGATGCCTTCACTGCCCTGCTTGGGCATCTCATTTGGCCATTGCCTCAGTTTTCCTGTCTGTAAAATTAAAATGTAGTTACTTTTTGCACTGGTGTGTTGTAAAGATTATTTCAATGGTTATAAACTCCTCCTGGAATTGTATAGGGTTAAGTATTATTTGACCTGAAAAGGACCTGAAAAGGGGTGTGTTTTTTATAATCTAGAGCTACTTTACAATGTTTGTTTTGTTTGTCTATCTGGAGCATATCAGTAAACTGTTTAGAAAGCAAACATTGGATAGCATATTGTGGTGCATGAAAAAACCACAGGTGCGTAGGTACATGCAGATGTGAAAGAATTAATGAACATTTTAAACAACCGGGGAACCTTTCTGTTCAGAAATAACAGGGTTTTTTATATGTAAGCATATATAGATGTACATATTACCACATTCTCTTTCAGTTAACCTTTGCATGAGGGAAACTTCTGCTGATGTCAAACGACCAGGAGGACATTAGCAGCTGATATTGGTGCCTGTCAGGTGCTGTTGGGTATGTCTCCCCACCGCCAGGCTGGCTTTCCTTGCTACTGCCACTGACCTTGCAAACAGCTCCGACAAAGGTCGGAATGGATTCATTGATCAGCCAGGCCAAGCATATGACAGTCTGTGCCTTAATTGAATCCCAAAAGGGGGCAGACTGAGTTTTTATTACAGAGGCCAGACGATAGCACTCATTAAAAGCTCCACAGACTGTGTGGTTTACTAATTAGTTTATTATACAGACACCTTGACGATGGGCAAAGTTGTCATTTTGCCCTTTATCGCACAGGGGATGTTGTTAAAAGTTTAATCAGCTAACACTGACCAACTTAGCTTGGCAGGCTGTGGACAGTCATTACCGAGGTCACCCCTGCTGTAGCAATTCTGACAGGGTCACAGCATGAATCTCCAATAAAGAGCACGTTACATAAGGTAAGAGTGCACCTGAAAGGGAACCAGGAAAAGAGATATGCTCAGTGGGGAGTAGGAAACAGATGGACTGTTAGGACAAGTGAAGCCTGTTATGGTTTGTCTTTGCTTACATTGTTTAACATATGCTTTTTGGAAATATGGGGAGCTCTGAGCTATTGCTGTGATGTGTTCATTAGAACACAAGATAGCCTGAACCAAGCAGTGTGTGAACAGGCATTAAGTGTCTCTGGTTTTGAGAAAGAGGGGATGATTTTGCTAGTTAAGCAATGTCTAGTGCCCAGGTAATGGGCTGGTCCAGAGCAAGAGGAGAACTTGCACTGGGAAAACCAAAGAGACAGAGAATGCAGGTTTCCCCCTAATGTTGCTTTTCTTTACAACATAATTTGGGTAATTTTGTAACATACCTCAATATCTTGATTGTCTTCAGGTGTGAGCATCTGTTACAGCTTAGAGAAACTTTTCATAAAGTTGCTTTTATTTAGTTTTACTACAGTGACACCTGGAAGTCCCAGTAGATTTCAGGGCCTGTTAATATTCAGTCTTACACAAACAAATATCCTGTATCAGCTCCATATCAGAAGACATATAGAGTATAACTAGCCGTGTCAGATTATGGCTGGTGTAATAAACTGAAGAAAAATGACAAAGGTAATTGATCATCTTTTTAGAGTCCCATTGACTACACCATACCGCAACTTGATCTTTTTTTCTTAGGAAACTAGTTAAAATAAAAATAGCTTGGTCTGTCTGTCGGTCAACTTCAGTCAAAACTGAGAATGAAGAGGGGCCTCAGTTCCTTCAAGTCTTCTGGAAGTTGGTATTTTCCACAAATGATGGTAGAAGAGTACCATTTTTAAGTATTTCCTTGAGGGATAGACAGGGAAAACAGCAATCTTCACTGCTGTTTGGTCGCTGGTGGCTGGCAAATCCATCGATCAGAGTGCTTAATGTACCAGATCAGCCACGGCATGTGCTGTCTCTTATTGAGCCACAGAGAAACTCAGGTACGGGACACAAACTGAATAGAGAATCTGTGACAGACCACATGGAGCAAGAGGGTATTTTAGGGCCGGTTGAGGAACCGCTATAATTTCGCAGGGAGGAAGTGGGATGACATGGGCAAATGAGTTTAGAACAGGATCATAAGAGATGGATAGAAAGAAAATGAGTTTGTTGGGGTTGGTATCTGTAGAGGATATGGGACAAAATTCCAGGTAACATGAGACTTTGTTAATTGCTGTGCATGGAATAAATAATTTATTTGGGTGTAGAGCAGTGTGACATGAAAAGAAAATCACATTCTAATCCTTGAACAGGATCATGACAGAAATATATTAGAGATGACCCCACAGGGAATCTCCTGAGCCTGAGTTTCAGTTTACAGGGACAGGAGAACATCATGTCATTTAGAACCTGGAAGTGACTGGGCCTGAATACAGACATTGCTGGAACCAGAAGTGAGCAAAGATACCCATGATACTGAGTCCCAGCTGCAGTCTGTGATGGAAAAAAAGCTTGTCAAACCGGAAGCATTTAATAAGTGTGGTGACTGTTACACTGATAGAATATTAGGCTATTTATTCTTGTCTTGAAGTCACGTAGGACAGAATAAGCTACATATGACGGCGTTTTGGCACTGCCACACAGCACTGTCTGTATTCTTTGTCTGAGATCTAAATTAAGGTCTCTAATTTCAAGTGTCATTCACAACCAGTAGCTGTAATTCCAGAGTATCTGTTCACAAACTGGAAAAAATATTAGATATAAAGGATACGTTATCTCCTGAGAGTTGGAGCAGTATATCAGATATATTGCATTTGTTTCACTTCTAATTTTGGTGGTTTTTTGTTTGTTTGTTTGTTTCTACATAGACATCAGCTGAAATTCTGGCTTTGGTAAATCAAATGGGGGATTTGGTTGTTGACTGTAACAGAGAATTTCACGTGGAATATCACTGTGTATATTTGAGAGTTTCTTCTTCCAGCCAGATGCCATTGACAATTGAAAAACATACTGAATGAAGGTGGAAAGGTAGGGGACCAATTTTCTTGTTTTACTTTGTCTTTTTCTGTTCCACGTGTCCAACACATCCACTTTAATATTCCATCATCATGGAAGATGTGATTGGCAGAGTCCATGTCAATCACGTCCAATCCAGCATAACTAAAAGACTGTTACAGTCTCATTTAAACAGAAATTGAAACTTTGAAATTAATAGGCTCGTATCTATGTGTAGCTAAAGCATAAAATATGATCCTGATTTTTCTATGCCCAGGGTGAGAATTCTGTCAGACCACTCTGTAGCTTTTTACAGCCCACAAACTTTGGTTCCTTTGCCAAGAAAACAAGTCTTAATGTAGGGGAGCTCATATGCATAAAAATCTCATGCTGTTCTGGAGCTGAGATATAGAGATGGGCCCAGAAGGCTGGTGTCCCAAATAAATGCATATGGGGATACAAGAAGGTAAAGCACAACCTGGAGTGCTGCAATGTGTACTATTCATTTTCATTTGAACATTAGCATAAGGTGCAGTGGCAGCAAATTTATATCTGTCATCATATGGAGTAAAGATCAATGAGTGTGTACTTACAATATGTCCTGAGCACAGTGCGCTGTGGGGTGTGCAATAAAGGCAATGTGAGAGGGAGCTAACTCCATAACAAAACACAACAGATGCACCTCTATTCACAGCATCATTGCCTAAATGCTTAGGACAAGAATAGGAAAAGAATATCGGACAGACCCTCAACTTGCATTCATCAGCAAAGCTCCCTTACCTTTAATATATTACTAACTGAATTTGGCCCATGTCTCTATTCAAAATGTGGATCCATTCACATTATCCACACAGGAATCTGGCCAGAGTATCTTTCAACACTGTGGCAAGCAACGAGGCATGTAAAATGGAGGTACCATTGCTAGTTAACAGGTCTTGGTAGTCACCCCAGGAGTCTTCTCACAGTGACAGATTGCTCTGTTACAACCACACAGGCAAATGCTCCATCATTAACACACTTTAAAAAAAGCTGCCTTAACTGTGAAACTAAAAGAGTCCAACTTTTCCTTTTGCTGTAGCTCCCTCAGGCAATGAAGGAATTTGCGATGTGTGTCAATGAGACATTTGAAATCTCACACATTTAAATCGTCCCAACTTCAACAGCATTTTAAATACACTGAAACTAGCAGCATTTCTAAATTCACACACTTACCATTTTCCTTCCCACAAGCTTGCTCCTATAAGCCTCAAAGGCAGTAAAAAATGTTATTATGCGAACAAAGCATCTCTGTAACTGAATTAAATATAAATCCATTAAAAAGAGAGAGAGATAATATAATAATTAATACTTTGTACTACTCTATTACCTTTTTATTGCAGACTAAAGGTATTAATTCAGCCTTAGCCCACATTTCTCTTCCTGTTTTACAAATAGAAAAGTTAAGACACAAGGGTGCAAAGTGATCTAATTGAAGGCACAGGGCAAATCAGTATCGGGACAGGCATGAAATCCTGGAAATCTGGTTCTCAGTGCTGCATCCACTGTTCTGGCACCAACCTTACTGCAAAACAAGAATACAATAGAAAAAAGATGCCACCAACAGTGCTATGTGAAAATGGAAATACAAATGACTACAATGAAAAACAACAGTGAAACCTCAGTCACCAAATCTCAGCTTCAGAAAGATGTATGGCTCAGTGGAAAGAAATCTCTAAGTACTGTGGCCATTATATCAAGCAAGCTACTGCACGCATTCAGTGGTGGGCAAATCACAATAACTTCACTGCGTCATGTGTGGCATTGCTCAGTGTACATGAATAAAATCTCATAATCCTGTCCTCCAGTCTTTCACCATGCAAGACGGTGAGGAGTTCCCATTAAGTTCAGCGGTGTGAGACTACAATTAAGTAGTGATTAGGAGTCACACAATGCAGCCCACTGGAGGGATGGGCTGTGTTCTGGCTAACACGATCAGCAAACACACTCTTTTGAAGTGCTTAGACATAGTGCGCTAGAAAAAGTACCCAGCACAAGGAATTACTGTTCTGCCCTCATGCAGATATAAATCCGGGCTTCACTCAGCCCTGTAGATGGATGGACCTGTTTGTCCTCCAGAGGGATTTTACATGGTACCAGCAGGCTGCCCACAATGCAGAATCAGGCTTTTAATGATTGCTTGTGAGAACTCAGAACGACAAAGCATTTCATTAATTGTCCATTCCTAATCAGTCTCTTAATAGATCTATAAATTAATAAATACCCTAAGGAGCTTGCTACTTTTAAAAAGGAAGAAATTGGGTACCACTTTGAATATTGGCAGACACAAGAGTTGCCTTTTAACTCTCGAGTCATTCAACTTTTGTTGGAGTGTTACATAAAAGCTTTTAATTTACCGAATACCTTTCTGTGAGTCGAGGGGATCATTTGTGACTAATGAAGAGAAAAGAACATTTTAATAATAGTGACAACTGGCTTTGATATTAATATTGTCTCAAAAAAAGTCTCTTTTGAAGTCTCTGAGATTAGGAAAACCCTTTATATTTTATCCAACCGTGTTAATAAAATTGCCTTGCCTACATAATTCTCTCTCCACAGCAAAAGTAATTTTCCCCCATTTAGTTCCCTGTGCTATCTTTTGGATATTTTTTATACAAATTTTTTCTCACTTGTCATTTTTCTGTGCATCAACATTTCTAATTTTTTTATTAGTTTTTAGATATCATATTTAAATGCAAACCCAAGTGTAATGCTCTATTTCTTACAAGAACTTCAATTTCATATCTTTACAAAATGGAAGACTTCTTGCATTGCCATAGATATTTCTTGGGACCTTTTTAGGGGGGAAGTATGATGATGTTTATGTTCCTTCAACGTTTCTTACAACTTCTGAAGTCTATAAAAGGTTCAGAAAAAAACAGGTTACCCGATAAGAACACTGTTAGGTGAAGATCCCTTCACACTTTTACCTAGGCTAGGAATTTACCTGATATTCAGAAACACATAAATTTAAAATGTTTCTGAAAATGGCATTATCCATTTAAACAAGACATCCTCCGTTGAAATGCTCTGGTGGTCCAATATGATTTGCTCTGAGTATAGGAACAAAACCTCAAAATAATACGGGGCCTTTATGCTCCTAAGGAGATAGCACACTGTCCCTGTGTGCTAACATACATGGTATCTCTTCGCATAGTCATAGGCTTTGTGATTCCTGACCACTTCTCATTTATTATTTCCAAGGTAAATTGCAATCCCAGGGTCACAGTTATGGTTTCTTTAAATGCAAGGAATTACATGGTACAGTCTTACTGAATTTTGCCTCCCTAAATTCTTCTTCCATTTCCAACAGGAGCTTGTTTCGCCATCTTTTTCATGATAAACTGTTGTGCAGTATTCCATGTCTTTCAGTACATGCCATATTTGAGTGGTGTATGTGGCACGGGCAGGTGCTTTTCCCTGTAGGAGTGTTGAATTGAAGCCTTCTTCAGGAAGGTACCAGTTTTGTAGAAATTATGACAGAAGAGAAGGAAAACATTAATCTAACTCTGTTCTAAGTATGTTGCTCTATGAACAATGCCATACAGATGTTACTTGTGTATGACCAGCCCTGAGATCATGTTGTCTGTTCAGGTGAACATGGAGATGATTACAGCTGAGAACAGGTTACTTGTGGTTTGTTTGAGTTCTACATCCCTAAAAACTTTATTACATCTCGTAGAGTTATTAAGGTCATATTGAAACAAGACATATTTCTGAACTGAGAAGCACATCAATACTTAGTTCCACTGAAGGGGATGAGTAACAAATGACTGATGTGAAAAAAGCATCTCTAAAAATTGGTGAAAACAATATAACAGACCCAGTTCCTCTTGGGTCTAAATCATGTTCTCACTTAATCTTTCATTTTTGAAATGAAACACTACTCAATTTTCCCATAGTTTTCAGAGAGGGTTACAAGTTAAAGCAATACACTTGCTGAAGAATCTTGTTGAATCAGGACCGCATATGATGTATTGCAGGTCATGAATCATTTGAAGCATAAACCAGAAAAATTTCTTTGTCTCCAGTTTCTTTCCTACTGCCCGTGATGTATTCCCTCCAGCTCTTCCTTAATTAGGGAAGTTAAGACCAGTAATTCATCTCCAGTTGTTTCCTCCAAGCAGCAGCAGCACTAGGGGCATTAGCATAGAAGGAGCTCCAGACATTTTGCCATGTGCTCTAACTCTACTGAGTAGGTTCTCTTCAGTTCCAAAATGCAATGCTACTGCCCTCGGTACCTTTTCCAAAGAACAGATGACACAGATAGCAGTCTGCTGAGGATGCAAACACAGAACAAAAAAAATCTCCAATTGTATGTTGATTTCTGAAGATGTCCCATATCCTTGGTAGGTTAATTACAATCCATCTGTGTTATACTCAGTGAGGGACAGAAGGGTGTGAAAAATCTCTCCCTCTTCTTGTGGGAGCCTCTCGTAGCACGTGTTTTTGGTAGTTCTGACCAAGCCCAAGTCCAGTTGCTTGTTTTGATTTTAACTATCTTTAGTTACAGGAGAGACTGCAAGCTTTGTACCACCTTTAACCAGAAACTCCAGGCATGTGATAAATATGTGTAATTTTGACACAGAGAGAAGTTTGCTACAGGGTAACTAAAAGTAGACCTACAGCTAATATTTATGGACAAGTTTCTAACAAAATGATGACAGGTCTAGGTGGCTGACTCAGCCTTCACTATCTATGCAGTGATGCTGTCACTGGAGTGAAGTTAACTGGGAAGGTTATGAGGGGCCACAGAGGCTCCTGTGATCTGCAGGAGGCAGAGCGCCCGTAGAGACTCAGTCGCTTCTACTGCACCTCAAAGTGGGGGGAAGAAAGGACCTTGGTGAGTGTTCGTGCAGATAAAGAAACTTTTTATGGGAGTTTCTGTAATGCTTCATTTTGAATGACTATGTGGTAACTAGAGCTGGATGGCTGTATAATAAGGCTCACTGGCTTTCTGATATAAACTTTCATAAAGGAAGAAGTTATTGATGAAAGTGAAGGGGATCTTGTCTGTGCGTGTTTCTTATGTGGCTTGAAGTTTCATCTGGATTTCAGTGCCTGTAAAATGAGGGACAACAGGGGAGCAGGCCACAAACCTTAACTCCCTGTGCTCTCTTCCTGAAAGTGAAGGAAGAGCATCAAAGGGAATGAGAGTGACAGACTTTCTAACTGAAAGGCATTGTATATTCTTGCTTTAGGTCACAGCCATGGTTTGCATCACAGAGCAAAGTCTGTCTAATTTAACATTTATGAACTCCTTGTTTCTAGGGTACAGTCTTAAGTAGGCTTGGAAACTTAGGGTGATAGTGCAGAGCTACAGTAACTTTTAGCAAATTATAAACTTTCCATTTATGCCCAGGTGTTGGATGCTTCCTTCATTATCAATCCTTTCCCACCTTTTCCTAAGCCTCTCATCTTCTCTGCTCATCAGGCTGAAAAAATAAAAGCCCCACCATGTTTACACCAACACTTCCACATGTATACTTCCTTTGTTCATAAAATACAATAAAGCATTACAATACACACAGAAACATAGAGAAACCATCAATGAAGCCTGTATAGATTGTTCCCACCAAATGTGAAGGAGAATGTTGATTAACTCATGTTTCTGCATTCATGTTAAATTCACTTTTGCACAGGGCTCAAGAAATAAGAAAATTAATAAAAGAAATCTATGTAAAGTATTTATTATAATAAGTTGGGAACAACATGGCAAAGAACTATAATTACCGTTATTTGTAGTTCTAAGACAAAGTATAAGCTAGATTTTTTACAAGATTTTAGTAATTTTACAGATGTGGAAAAGTATTTTTGAAATAGCTTTCAAGCTAATTCATCTTCTTGCTAATTTGATTTTTCAAGCGTTCTGTATGCAATTGGTTATATATATAATTGTGTATATGTGTGCCCGTGCCATAATCATGCCATCTCAGTTATGAGAGCAAATGAGTAATGAATAAGTGCTCACATTTGCAACGCAGTTGTGAACTGGCGTACTGTGAATGTACTAAACTGGTGTTCCACTACTGTGCTCAAGTACCAGTCTTCAGCAACAAGGAGTCTTCTCTGAAATGCAAAATGTCTTTCTTGTCTTATACACCAACAAAACAGGAAGATCAAATACACAAAGCTTTTTTTAATAAACTGAGAGGATGATTTGAAGGACAGGATTTATGTTAATAGGGAAAACAATAAAGCAGAACCCATGCCTCTGGTTAAGTTGTTGCAGTATGTTTTAAATAATTCTGCTAGTTTTGATTCTGCCCAGTAGAATCTCCCATTAGTCCCTCCATTAGCTAATGGACTGGCTAAAAGATGATGTTGAAAATCCTAAGGGGTTTTTGTTCTATTCTTCACTTTAAAAATTATCATCTATGCAGCACAAATAAATAAGAGATTCATATAAACCAAGAATAAATTAGAGATCAATTTGACAAATGTGAAATTTTCCTATTACTTTTGGGTGGACTGAAATAATCCTGCACAGGTGAATAGGAAAATGAGAGAATGATTGGAAACCTAGTATACAGGAAATAGGCAAACATGGTATCTGATTTTTAAACAGGGGAGAACTGCAGATAAAAGAATTCTAGGCCAAATAGATAAGGAGCAGTACTCAACCCACCTGTAAGCAAAGGATAAAAAAGTGATAAGTAACAACTGACAGATACATCAGACTGAGAATCTGTCAAACCAATCACATTTCCTTCAATAGCAGGGTAACAGGATTCGTGGAATGAAGTAGTTGTGAGTCACCATCAGTTTCTGACATGATTTGAAAGACGTTACCATAAATAAACCAAGAAAATGCAGAATGGGCAAGTACTGTAAGCACATCAGGTTAGAAAACTGAATTTTTAAAAATGGTTATAAATGGGTTTCTGTTAAACTAGAGCAATGTAGAAAAGGAGAGGAGTCATCCTTTGACCTGTCCTGGGTTTGGTATTATTCCCCATTTTCAGTAATGAAGGGTGGAATTGAGCATATGTAATACTCTTATACCCAATCAGGATGAGTCACAAGCACCTTTGAAGACAGGATTAGAAGTGAAAACAGTCTAAGCAAATTAGTATCATAGTCTGGAAAAATAAAAGATGGTTTAATAAGGCCCAGACCAAGGTGCTATGCTTATTTTGGTTCTTCCTGACCAAACTCATGACTTCTGCACTAATACGAGATGAGGGAGGACCGCCTACGCAGCAGATTTGCCAGAAATGGTTTTGGGGTTATAAGGCATAATAATCTGTACATAAATCAATAATTTTAACCACTTACACTAGGATGTGTAAAATGAAGTGTCACATATAAATCATAGCAAGTAATCTTTTCAATCTTCTGGTAAAGCTCTCAACTCTCATCTCCTGTTCAGGTTATGACATTTTAAAAGAGATACGAAGAAAGCAGAGGCAGTCCAGAGGAAAGTGACAAAAATGATCAAAGACCTATAGAAAAGTGTCTTACAAGCAAAATTTGTGAGGACTGGGCTTGTTTAGTCTGAAGATCAGAAAACTGAAGGGAGATGTAATAAAAGTTTTCAAATTATTTGATTCTTGTGAAATATAAACTGCAATGTACAGTGAAGGTAGAAGGGGGAGGATGGTGAGGGGTGTTATGTGGAATATCAGGGTCCCTTTTTGTCTTTGATTCTCCATCTCCTCTCAGAAGAAGGAAAGAATTTTCTCCCCCTTCCTGTCTCTGTCCTTTCTAAATTAAAATTATTCAGTAGATTTAAGTCCTGGAGCCTAAGTTAGTATTTAGGCAAATGTTAAATATAAAACTTTCCAAAATAACAGTCTGGTCTCTGTTCAGTAGAGATTTAAGCATATGACTAAATTTAAGCCATTCAAGCACTTTAACTACTCGAGTGATTGAAGTTGGGTGCTGTTTGTTACGTAGATTTGAACTTAATCTGAGTTTAAACTAATATATGTGCACTTTGACAACTTAGTTCCTCTATTGCTTAGGAATTTATACATATTTAAATAGAAAATTGATGCAGATGAACTGAGGTCTCAAATTTCTGAACATATAGGTTACAGACCTTCATCTCTTCCCCTCTTTCTCTCGCTGGCAAGGGGTCTATACATCAAGAATTTGTGTTCTGACCTTATAGTTTGAAAGGTATTGAGTGCTTTAGCCTCCAGTATTGAAATCATTAGATGTCTGTTGCTGACTCAGATGGAAACAAGGTTAGGCCTGTAAATAGTAACATTATTGAAAATCACTTTTTTAACTGCAATTTCCTGAGTAACACTGACGCTCTTTTTATCAAACCTCTCCCTTAAGATTGTGTGTGAGAGCTTGTACACCAACACAACTATTAACACGCCACTGGAAAGGCAGTCAGCTTTGCCAACATTTTTGGGACGTGTAGCTATTAAAATAGTAATATTTCTCTGTTACTTTGCGGTCCAGGAGGTAACTGCAGCCCGGACTTACACTGACACTGTACATCTGTGGCGACCCACAGGCACAGCTACCTAGATTTTCTATGGAAACCCACACAAATAAGTCACTGCTGTTAAATCATTCCTCCTTTGCTGAGAAGGGTGGGTGGCTGTAAAAGAACAAATGCATCCTAAGCATTAGGAAATATATGGACTATTTGTTCCTGTAGAGCTACAGACAAGCTGATGGCCAAAAGGTGACATCTGGTGATAGACCATGAGGAGCTAAACCATGCCAGCTGGGTGCCTAGGTAGTAGTTAGGTGCATAAAACCCTTTGGGAATCAAGCCCATAGAAAACAGAAGAAAATTCTAGGAATCCACTATTAAAATTAACACTTCCTAGTGGACTTTTTAAAAAATCTTTAGCTTTGTAATTCTTTATTCTAAATTACAAGATATCCTAAAATACAACAATGGTATAGAATATCGTTCTCTACCTTAAGGTAAAAGATAATTTTTCTATTAAAATATTCTATTAAAAATACTGTAATGTTGCATACTTGCTTATTTGTTATTATTTTCTTTTTATTTTAATATCTTTTTAAGAGTTATTCAAAATATTTTGCTTCCTTTGGTTCTTTTTTTAAGGAAAAACACGCTGTGATGCTGTCAAACTAATATAGCATGAAACTCGTCTATGGCATGAAACCAATGTATTAATTAAGTAGTAGAAATTTTTGCTCTTGCCATTTCGGCATAATCATCTTTGCTGCTGAGAACAAATGTAGCAATGAAAAATGAAGGTCAGATCCTCATCTGATATGAAACAGCTTTGTTTCAGTTGTTTCAGAACAGTTACTGGAATTTGCACCTTCTCAAGTGAGTGGCATGTTGTTGGTTACCCATCTGGGAAACTACTTTTAATAAGCCCTGGTCTGCACTACTTAATGTAATATCACACAAAGACTCATGTTATACACATATGACCACTCAAAATCTGGCCACCAAATAGGAAAAACCTCTACCAGACTTCACAGTTGTTGGTGTAAATCATGTGATGTAAGGTTCAGGTAAAAACCTGGCTCTTGGGTTCCACCTGCCTGCAGTTGCCCAGCCCAAACTATTACCTTGCAAGGATGCTTTTATCAGCTTTGGGAGCAGCTGATTCTGTAGGAAACATTTTGATGACATGTTGTGGAGAATTGAAGGTTGAAATGGACACCTCAATATCTGCATAATTTTGTTTATAGTGGAATGATGTCTGACCTACAATGTTTACCTGTACTTCCTCTGCTCATTACTGTCCCTCACAGCTATGTACTTCATGGGCAGATTTTACACTCTGTTTTGCACACATATAAAATAAAATAGTCATAATAAAAGAATTTGAAGGAATTGTTTGCGAATAGAGAGGCCTGCCTTACTTTTATTTTGGTCTACTCTCTATTATTCTGAATTTTCCTCACTGGAGCAGGTAATGCTGGTGAGAAAGAACATGAGGGGTTTTTTTAATTCTTTCACTTCTTAAAAAAAATCCTCTCGACTGGATCTTTTTCGGCCTTATCTGATCCAGTAAAACAGATAAAGTCTGGTACTGAATGTCAGTAAATTCAAAAGCTGTTATGAATAACTAGTGGTAGCAGGTTTTTTTGTTTTAATTCTTTCACTTCTTAAAAACATCCTCTCGACTGGATCTTTTTCGGCCTTATCTGATCCAGTAAAACAGATAAAGTCTGGTACTGAATGTCAGTAAATTCAAAAGCTGTTATGAATAACTAGTGGTAGCATTACACAGAGGATTTCCCAAGGTATTCCATAATAGAAACAAACATGCTCTGGCAGTGCAATATTAAGACATACAGCATTTCAGCACTTTCTGTGTTTCCAAAAATTAAATTACAGTCTACCCTGTGCTGGGCTATAGGAGGAGGTGCAGAATTCTGTTCCCATACGACTCTGTAGAGTATTAAACCTAGTTATTTTATTAACTAAAGGCTCTCTTGGGAAAGCCAACTAAAATTATCATATCCTCTCACACACATAATGTAATTAAGGCCTCTATACAAAAAGGTACTTAAGCACATGCTTTACTTTAAGCACAAAGGTAGACCTCTTGATTCAATCAGGATTACTGCTGGGTTTAAAATAAACTGCACGCGAAAGTGCTTTCTACTGAGGTTCCTATCACCAGAATAACTAGAGAGCTATCAGGAGATAAGTTTTGCCTTGTTATCCAGAATTAAAATGGATGAGCTACAATGCTTTTTCCCCTCGAGTTACTCTTGATGCCTACTCAGAACTTTCTGCACAGTGAAACCTGCAGGATTTCTGAGGTCTCATAAAAAAAAAAAAAAAAAAAAAAAAAAAGAAAATATATTGTTGGTTTGCTGTGGACACCACATCTTTATTTCCTTATTTTAGACCTTTGTTTGGGATTTCATTGATTGCAAAGATATTTAAAGGATATTACATGTTATCATTGATTTTCTTAAATGACTGTTCTAAATTAAAAACACTGAGAAAGTGTCTCTAACATTCTGTGATTCTGTGATTCTGTGATTCTTAAATGACTGTTCTAAATTAAAAACACTGTGAAAGTGTGAGAATATTTGCTCTGAGAGTCAGCTTCTCAGTAGATAATTTTTTTTGCATGAGCATTATATAGTCAGCACAAGGTAAGCATCAGTCATCTAATATTGCCAGAATTTTACATCACTGACCTGTGAGACTGGAAGTGGTACTATGCCCCAGTATACTTCTGTGTTTATAGGCAATGGTGTAGTGTTCTCATTCTCCAAATGAGAAAGACAGTCCTACCCTAGAAATAATACAGAAAACCTCAAATCAGGACTAAAGAAGATAAAAGGATCTGAGTAGCTGCTCTGAGTCACCTGTTTTAGATTTGAACTATTCTAGTGCAAAGATGACATGACCTATAATGTAATGGCTGCCGTCCTCAACCATACTTTTATACTCAGGTAGTGGTGTACAAGAATGCACACCTATGCTCTCCTGAAACTTACACTTAGACCCTGGTGCTCCAAACTTGTGAGGTGCTTGCAATCGTTTTGGAGCTGGCATTTCCTTGGCCGGATTGCTTTGACAAATTCAAGAAAGTGAAGTAACTCATGATGTTAAGATCCTTAGCAAGTTTGTTTCTTTGTTTGTTTGTTTGTTTTAAAGATCATGGTACACTTGCTGAGAAAACAGAGGAGAGGGCAGAAAGGTCAACAAGTTGTGGCTGTTCCATGCTAAATAGTAAAGCTCTGGAGATCAATTTAGCATTAGCTAGATACTGTGTTTTATATTGTGACTTTCAAATTCCAGTACAAACTTGAAGTAGCCAAGAGGGAGAGTGTGTCACCCTTCACTCCCCCATGAACACAACTGTAAGTGTTGAAGGTGTAATGGAAGTACTGCCATTCTCTGGTCATTCTCTGCTGGGTATTAGAAAATTTTATCCAGTCAAATCTCCTGGTGGTGGTGAGCCAAGGATGCTACAGATTGTGTATTGCTTTCCTTTCAGACAAATCTTTGTTCATCTGGGTTGTCAGAACACTATCATTCCTGAGCACTAATTTTGGATAGAAAATGTCAAACAACTAATCAGGTGTTATCTTCTGTGCTTTTACATCCACCTGCTTCTTCCCTCTTTACTCTTCTGTTCAATCCTAAATGCATCTTTTCCTCATACTCTCCTGGCTGTCAAATGTATCTTCCACTTCAACTGAAAGAGTAAATCCCTTAAGCCACGATGCCACATGTTCAATGCAATCAAAAGGAGTTTAGCTTGTGTTAATCTAGGTGTGCTATATTGTACGCACCTGGCAGGGGGGGGAGAGGGGAAGGGGGGGAAGTGTGGATGTGCCGTATTGAGAAATCATACATTACTTATCTCTGGGCTGTAGCACAGAGAAATAAACAGCCATATGGCAAATGAACTTCATTTTTATTGCTTAGTTTTATTTGTTCCAAAATAGCGCAGTGTCACAAATCCAGAATATTAACAATGCTCCACCTGGAAAGTGGAAGGTTTTGATGCTTTGCCATCTCAGCATGTTAGCTTTCTTGAAAAACTTCAGTTCCTCTCCCTGCCTCCCTGCCTCACACCTCAAGGATTCGCCATACCCGAGGAGGTCAGTGAGAGCAGAACATCTTTTGTCTTTGCTGGGCTCATTAAAAACTCAGATGCACAAGGCAATATGTCAGATATGTAATAAAGGGAATCAAGTTAGAGATATAGCTTGATGATTTCTTTACTCTGTGATTTTTCTTCCTTTTAAAAGAGAATGGAGTAATTTTTCCTTCTGTTATTCTTTGGCTGAAAGAGCTGTTGCAGAAAGTCAGTGACCAGCTCTATGCCTTTGTAATTCCAATATAAAATGGAGGTAATTCATACTACTATAAATAAAAAGCAATGACTATTATAGTATGCAACTATCATTTGTCATTATTGCTATATTGAAATGCACAGCCATATAACTAGACCTCCAAGGAACATGCATGTGTAATTTTACAAGGTCTGGGCTACTGTTCATTTTACTACTGTTTCTTTCCATGTCAGAATAAGTTTTTGCCATCTAAATCACTTAAAATAAACTATTCTTGGCCTGTATTTGTAACCATTATTACCTTTTATGGGCACAAAGTCACAGTGTTCATAGCCACACAGTGTTGTTCCAATGCACAACCTGTTTTGCAGAGTTTACAGTCTAACCTCCCTCCTACATAGTCGAGTTAACATGTATTAATGATTTGCCACTTGTGCTAACTGACTATGGGCTAACTCCTAGCCAGTAGCAAACATAATTGCTGGATTTGCCATATGAGAAGTTTAAATTAGCAGTTTTCTTCAATGTGTATTGTGACAGCCAAAAATACACCAGTGGAAACTTGTGAAATTTAGTGTTTGAGTCGCAAGCCAAGAGCAAAGTAGCAGTATAATTCTCCTTTAGAAATGAGGTATGACCAAGAGTTATAAAAACCAAAGAGGAAAATTGTTTGAAGATACGGGTTATTATTTGCAAGTGCTTATCAGTTATTTTGTAAATGCAACAGTGGCAACTGGCTGTATGGCTATGTGACTGATTCCATGTCTGTTGCAAATGCCATGTACAGTGTTAAAAGGATCTTCATGCTCAGTGTGTAAAAGGGCCTCGGACAAGTCAGGAGCCAGCAAACAAGCAGTAACATAGTACAGAACATGAATACAAACATTTGTGTATGAAAATGCATCTGTCCATATGCTTGTTGTATGGAACTGAACATATTACCTAAGTTCAGATCCTGTTTCTCAATTTAAAGACGATTATCTTTTTCTTTTATTCTTCTGCCCTTGTCTCTTCTCTCCTCTTTCCCCCAGAAGGAACTTCCCATTCCTTTCAGATTTTAGGAAGACAAATTTTACAGTTATGTGTATTTACACATGGTCATATTTTCAGTATCTTTAGCCCTTCTCATCCACCCTTGAGCAACCAGAAGTGTGTGTGAGTGTATTAGAAACTTCTACAATCATGAACAATGCAGTTCTAATTATAGGAAAGTGTCATACTGTAGTCAATCTCTCAGCAGTTCTAATTATAAGACATCATCAGATTAAATTAATAAATAATGAAAGCTAATTTAAAAGAAGTTCTGCAAAAAATGTAAATGACATTTTTACATACAAGTAGAATTTGTAGTTAAACTGAAAAACGTCATACAATAGCTTCATAGTTGCATGCACAAGTCTGTGAATTCTTTGCTTTGATCTTTTTCCTCAGATGTACTGGCGGATCATGTAGACTGTCAAATGGACATGCTAATTATCCATTTACAAAATTTCCTGTGCTTAGTAACAGATATAAACTCAAATGAAACTGTATTGCAATCTATTCTAGACATGGACAGCAGTGCTTTGTCCTCTACCTCTGTACTCATTCTTCCTGTTCACCTGTTGACCGCTTCCCCTCGCTATATTTTAAGACCTATGCACGTTAATTGTACAAAAGAGGCTTAGAGTCTTTTCATGATGAAAGCAGACTATTGTAAAACACAAATTATGGTGCATTTCATTTACCTCTCATCCAAACTTAAGTGTCTTGCTTTATTCTTGGCTTCTTGTCCTCTCCCAAAATCAACACGCATTGTTATTCTCTGTCTTTGTAATGTTATTATAAAAGACAAAGCACCTAATACACAAGTTTCTTCTCAGATGCCTGCTTAATTTGGTAAGTTCATTTGTGTTCTACAGAGCTTCCCCCCTACCACACAGATTCATGAAACCTAGCAGCTAGAAAGGAAAGGTAGTATGTTCAAAAGCGTCTAATGATCTGGGGACTCTGGAATTTTAGCTGTCAAATTTTATTTTCAGTATTTCCCATCATCAGGCTCCTTTAATTATTTGGTGTCACTCAAAGTCAGTATTCACTTTCAAACTTCCGGTCAAATGGACAAAACATATCCCTATTTATAGATCAGTGTCTAACAGGAGCTTTGCCTTTGATTTTCATAGAAACAGGCACCAAAAACACATTTCATTTATAAAGGACAAGCTGCCAAAATTCCTTAGTTTCAATATACTGCGGCTTTTTCTGGGATCCATGCTCATACTATTACAGTTGTCAGCAGTGCAAGATATGAGCTTGGAGTCGATCACAACCTCAGAAATGTTTAATGGTTTAATAACAAAACATTAAATGAAAAGGAATGTGTTCCATATTTTGCTCCTTAAAAGTGGTGAAAGGAATAATGGCAAAACAATGGTCGAAAAATTTCAGAGTATGTCCTTGTCTTCACTGCTTAACAATGGGCAGCCTTGAAAAATATGTGCCTGTTGAATAACTTTTTCTGAATATGGTGTTGTTTGTGACTGAGAATTCCTGTGCTAATGACAGTGAAATGGATAAACCACGAGGAAACAAGCACATTTATCTTCATCTCAATTTTAGCTACTCTTGTGTATTCTTAAAGCTCATCATCTAAAATCATGACAGATAGACTCTCTGCAACTGTTTACTGCTGTTGTCACCTCCATCACAACAGTGAGATCAAAGTGGTCTTTTAGTATCATATAAACACTTAGGGTTCCAACATATTTTACAAAGATAATAAAAGAGACTCCACCACTAGCTTTACTTGACTCTTCCCGTGCCTTCACTCTTAAAATCATAACTGGTGTTTCCTGGAGGGATTTTTTTTTTCTGGCAAGCACATTTTCCATTCCCACAGCTACACCAATAGCACAAATGCCATGGCACACCTTCCCCTTTCATCCTTACCACAGAATCCTACTCTTTCCAGAATACGACTTTAAATTTAAGGACTTGGTAAACTCACTGGAAAATCTTATCTCTTGTCATGGTTATGAATAGCATCCCAAATAAGTGACTTAGCAAGAGCTGAAAAGGCAAAAATTGAAGAACCTGCTTTTTCCTATGCCAATATAACCATGTTTTCCTGAAAAACTCCATAATTTCCATGGGACCTAATTTATAGTTTCTGAATACCTTGAACTGGCTATAGTATAAATAGACACCAATAAAAAATTCATTCATCATATACACTGGTAATTTGCATTAAAGGTGAAAGATGCCTGACTGACTCGTTGTAAATTAACTGCAAGATTATCAAACATTTTGCTTGGCCTAAATTAAGGCGTAAACCAGGGTGGGGATGAGGTGGGAGAGAGGAAAGGATGTCAAAATAATGTTTTTTTCTTGAATAAATACGTAAGTATTATTATGAGATATATTCACACATTTCCAAGGTTTCAGTATAATCATTAGCATTATATCTCTTTTGTAGAAGAAACCAAAACAGATACATGTAAAATAATCCAGCACACAAGTTCCGGAATTGGAAAAATATTCCATGTTCTTGTCTGGTGTTTTATTTACTGTATACCGCTGTGTCCCGTGTAGGCTATGTTATTTGAAATTAACATTATTTAAATGGACATAAAGCTTATTCCAAAGATTGGCTTTCGTGTGCTTCAGATTATGCTGCTGGAGTTCCACTGTGTATCAGAGATGTGATGTAAAAATACATCAGATTAGATTATCATATATTTTTAAATGAATAGCTTGTCTTAATTTAACTACCTATAAAATTTATGTTTTTACTTAGCTTTCTTATAAAACTCTTGTAAAAGTGAATCAAAGTTGGTAGACTTCCCTGAAAATAAGTGCTGTATTAGTCCAACAGTGTAGTATAATTTGTTCCTTGTAAGATTGCATTAATCAGTGTTATTGAAAAGACAGATTTGATCTTTGTAAGTTCCTGCTTCCTGGACGTTTTCATGTGTCCATAGAGTTGTTGAGTATTTTTTAAGATCGGAAGCTTCATGACAGATTTGAATTCCACACTTTCAGATACAGTTTTAGTTGAATAGCTTGACTTTCAAAATCATCCTATAGGATTTCTTGACATCGGTCACACACATAGGATTTTGACAGCAAAAGCTGTTAGCTCTGGACTTTTATCATCAACTTTAGTGAAGCCAAAAATGGACCAAACATGGTGCAACATAGAGAGTTTGGTCCTAGGTTGACAGCAGACAACAGCTTTAGACTACAAGTGTCATTAATGAAATTAAATATTTAAGAGAAAAAATAGGTTAATTTGATAGAAGACAGAAAAGTAAACAATATTTTTTTAAAAAAGTAAGCTTATGTATTTAGTTGAGTTCTCCCTTTCCACTTGGAATAATTTCATATTTCTTCCACCCACCATAAATGCAAATTAGTATCAACATCTACCTCTTTGTAAGTTTTATGAAATTACTTTAATACACATTATGTATCAACTGCAGATATTTCTTCTTTTGCTACAATTGAAGAGTAAAGCAGTGAAAGCAAATGCTAACATAGGTCTTAATTTTTATTTCTTAAGAGTGTGTGTGTGTACACGCGTGTTTACATGTGTGTGAAATGGAGTTTGTAATCTAAACCTGGCAGGGGGAGCTATTACACTTCAGTAATATCTGTGAGTCCAACTTGCTGAGAATTCAAGCCAGATAGCTTGCTGTTCCTTAGAAATATTAAAAGAGATGGTAAAACCAAGGCAGATGACACTCAAATATACTTTTCTTAACTCATACAACTCCTCTTTGTGTCCTAAAAGGAAGCCTGCTCTCTCTGAATGGGGATTCTCATTTAATTTCTAGTCCTGTGGTTCAGCAAAATTTGAAATATACTTTCCCAGTGTTGGTTATATTCTCACCTGGCCTCAGAGCAGCAGGAAAAATCTATTCTCTACATTACCTGGTTTATTTCATTTGGATTAAATAGCTATAAAAAAACATAAAGTATTTGGAAGAGAGATTTACATATGCACCAGGATGAAGCTGTATACGAAAATCAGAAATAGGATTTCATTTAAAAGTATTGGTAAATGATCTGTTTTTTTACAACCAAAGGGAAAACTGTAATTTGAACTTTGACAGTTAGGATTGTTTTGATAAGAGTCCCTTGAACATTAACAACTTTGAGGCAAGATTTAGAGAGTGTATCGTGTTTCACATACTATCAATTCATACAGGAATTTATTCTGAACTGCTTACAAAGATGGAAACCCAGCCCAGTTGCACCAGAGTTGTATGTTTTTTTGCAAGAGTGAGAGAAAGTTACAGATTCCAGAATCAGACAAATACTGCTATTTAGAATATTACTCCAGAACTTCTGGTTTTACTGATATCTTAAACCCTTTGCTTTAAAGAGAGAATCAAACAACCACAGAAACCAAAAGCATTTCATGGATAAGGGGAAGCCCCATTTATATACGCAGGGCAGGAGAAAGCTCACGTCTTCACTCCAGAAGCATAATAAACAAAACTCTTCAGATTCAGATGAGTCCTTCCAGGTAAACACCATACAAAATAAAAAATATATTAAGACCTTCTTTGTTCTTTTCGTTGGTCATCTGCAGTCTTTGATTTCTGCAAAGTTCTCTTTTTCTAGTCAATCCTTGCAAAATTAACAATAACAGCAGGTTTTGCACATGTGACTGCTCACAAATAATGTTTTTAGGACGTTTCCTCTCCTCTTGCCTTTAATTTATATTGCTTATGCATCTTATGAACAGCATCTGTTTGGAGTGCCTACTAAATGATAGCCAAAATCACAAAAATAAAAACTCTATTCCTGTACCACTTATCTTCTTCTTCCTCTTCTCCTCAATTACTTCGGTTTAGAAAAGCAACTGTGTTGGAGTCCCACTAAAAGTGTAAGCGGATTGAAAATGCAGGATCAAAAACTGGACCATGTGTTGTACACTACTTGTATAGCACTCTTAGACCAGGACATGGGAAGGACAGCACTGGAAAGCTCTCTCATACACAGTATCAGGTGTGTTTTCACAACCTCTTAGACAACATTAGTGACCTGCATCCCATATGCATCTCACCCTGCAAGAAAATAATGAGATTGGAACAAATATCAGAGAAAAGATGGATTTCAAGTCCTTTTTCTCCACTGCCTGTGTCTTTTTGTCTTGAAAGGTAGACAAGAATTTGCTCTGCCTATGCTTTAGGTCAGCAGGATACAAGCAAGCTGCTTTCCAAAAATCTTGATAGTGGACAGCTCGAGCTCTTACACCCCAACAAGAATTAGTAATGCAGCAGCTAAGGGTAAACTGAGAGGCTAAGCAGCACTCCAGACGTGTGGCTTCTGTTTCAGAGCTGGCTTGTGTCTGGCTAATCTGGAGCACAGGAGGAGCTAGTCCGTAGCCTGCCATGCACAGGCAACATTTACAAACATTTCCTCAAACTTGAAAAAGTTACTTTTATTTTAGAAGAAAGCAGAGATCATCACCTAATCCCTTGACCACAGCTGCTGGGACTTTAAGAAGAATAACAAATATCACAACAGTCCCAAAGAAAACAGTGAGAGCTGGCATTGCTGCTGTTGGCAATTTGAGATGGTGAACAAAGTTCAGGCAAACTATTGGCTTCAGTCTCATTTTACATTCAGGGCAGTGTTGATTTATGACTACTTCTGTGGTGTGACCTGAATAATTTTTACTGCACCAGTCAGGATGATTTTACTTTTGCCACAGGCTGTAGCCCTTGTACTTCTGCACCCAGCCCAGTTTTGTTCCCTAAGACTCAAGTAAGAGATCAACTTTTCCCAGTCTTCACAATTATAATTTGTATATAACAATCACAAATGCCTCTGTAGACAAATATGATGGCTATACAAAGCTTGAAATCTGACTGCAATTTTGCATTCAAATGAGACATAGAGATCTTAGTCTTAAAGTACCACTCTGTTTTCCAACAACTTTGATTAAAATTAAAGTTGGGTCTGTGATAAGGATGCTAGAGAAGGGATCAGGAGAATTTGGCATCATTCACAGTTCCATTATTGACCTGAGAAGTAAATCTATAGGAGTCATTTTATTCCTTGGTACCATCTTTCTAGTCCAATTTTACTCCTTTAAAATGTAAATTGGAGATTATTGCCAACTCTGAGACAAGGATGTGCCCATAGACCTAAACCCAACAAACACAGTAAGTTAAGATGTGGGTCTAAAAGTGAAGAACTTCTACAACTGCTTACTAAATATCTATACACAAATGCCCATTTAAATTTGTGAATTCAGAGCTTTATTGACAGACGTATTTTATTTACTGTACTCTACTGTTTTGTTTCTTGTAAACATGAAGAATAGTGTCCCAGTGATGCTGTTTGGGTGCAAGGTTCCTGTATGCTTGTGATTCTTTGAATAAAATGCTGGTTTAAAAACCATAATTAATAGTAAATTCCAGTGAAAATATAGAGTTTGAGTATGCATGCTTATATACAGGGTTCCTGTTGTGCACATTACCACAAAAAGCAAGATGCTGTTGACTAGGAAATTATATAAAACAAAGAGCAAAACTTCAGTGGAAGAGCTCAACAGTTTCTGTCATTTAATATAAAGACATAATGAATTCTTTAAAAAGCATTGTTTTAAATTCTACATATTTCTTACCCACCCTTCCTAGAGAGAAGAAGTCCTTTCCTTCCCTCCACCCTCTTTCAGGCTAACCCTTTAAATTTGGGAGAGGTGGGCAGCTGTAGCCTAAGTGGTTAGTAAGTAGCTGGAGTGCTAGTTGTTGTGCTTGCTTTCTTCACTCTTTTGAGTACTCCAGATTTTTTACATTTTTTTTTTTAATCTAATGGTCAATGTATCTTCTCAAAAGGGAGATGATATAAAATTAAATTTTCAAGAACTGAAGTGACTTAGAAGTGTAAGGCCTCTTGAAAGGTACTTCTGGGGGAAAAAAAAAGAAAGGGTTTCCTTTTGAGTTTTGGAGTTGTGATGCTCATGTGGGAATGGGACAGAGGGGAAAAATAGTGGATGGGATTGGGAGGGACAGCTGCTAAGACTGAAAGTGGGTTGAAACTAAGAAATAAGGCAATAATGAACAAAAAGTTGTATGAGTTCAAATCAGGGTAATTGTTTGTTGGGGGAGAGGAGAGTGGTTGAATTAACTTAAATCTGCTCTATAAGTAAAGAAAACGAGTGCTGCTAAGAATATAGTCCCTTTGCAGGGCAGTATATAATTTATCTTCAGTACCTTCAACACCTGAACTCTGAAGAGTTGGGATTTTGTAAGAGCATAAAAGAAACAACTGTAATATTCAAAATATGAAATGATTAGGATGGTAGTGAGATTGCAGGAGAGGACAGCTCAAGGGAAGGATGGATTCAAACTGCTTTCCAGAGGTACCAGTAGGCTTTTTCATACAGGATTCCTGGCTTTTTTTTTTTTCTTTTTCAAATTTGTTGGCCGTTTCCTTGTTAATTTATCTTCCCACTTGAGGCATCTCCGTTAATAACATATAAACTAAAGTTTACTGGGAATGAGTGTCAGCAGCTCAATATGTTTAGCTAATTCTTGTCCCAAACTGTTAGGTGTTGTTGCAGTATGCTGTGAAATATGTACCGCAGTCCCCCCTGAGACAATTGCATTTCAGTGATGGTTATGTTGATGATTATCCACATATTGGGGAGATCTGTGTATTGTTCTTCAGAGTAACATGATAAAATAAATCTTACACCTTTACCACTTTGTCAGAAGTATCTCTAATCAAACTTCTGAGCAATCATGAGAAACCTTAAACGTCCCCTTTTTTTTTTTTTTTTTTTTTTGTGAAGCATCGAATCTAAAATTGATTCCCCTTGATAGGGAACCATCCTACCCTGCAGAAAGGGACAAGCAGGGTGTTTGAGAATCAACAATAACTAATTTACTACTATTAGAAATAAGGAGCTTGTTGCAGGAAAGAGATGTTTAATGACACATTTTAACATCACTGTCTCATGCACAGAGGCCCCAAAGTATGGGATGTAAAAATGAGACGTTTGATTGATGATGACTGGATCAAGTTCATCTGATGGTTCTCAAAGCTTACAATCTAACTATTATCTACTGATTAATGTCAGGCATCAAATTCACAGTTGCTAACTATGACCATCTGTGCCAGACTTTATCTGCGCTGTGAGATGCAGGAAGTACTATTGGTCCCATTTAGATTGTATCAGCCTGCAGTGAGTATTATACTGAAGTGATCAACTATCCTATGCTCATTTTAACAGCTCTTGTGGATATTCTGGGTGGGATGTCTAAAAGTTATGTGCCCAAGTTTGAGCAAGTCACCTAGGGCACCCTTAATAGTCACAGAAATACAAAAGATATCTCCAGAGTGTGATTTTTCTGACCTATTTTAGACATCCTCATCTTGGGATAAGATAAATTGCTCTCTGGAGATGCATGTTTCTCTCTACTGATAATAAAGGGAACTGAAGGTACCTGCCTCAGACCTTGGGCAGATGGTGCCTAAATTAGAGCAGATGAATCACACCTTTGCTATCATTCAGGAAGAGTAAAACAGGATTAGCCTCTTCATTTGGGTGACAGGGGGGAAGGAAGGAAAACAAGAATAGGGAATTAATGTACCTCTGTATACAATGAAAGAGTTCCAATGCTGTCAAATAAAAAGGTGAGTGGTTTATTTCACTTAAGAGCCTGGTGAAGATTTCCAGATCAGTACTAGCTCAATCAAAAGATGAAAAGTAAGGAGCAGTTGACTGTGTGATTAAAGGCAGGAAAGGTAACAAAAGGCAGAATCTTGCCCAAAGACTTCATTTTCTTCCCAAAGCAACCATCAGTCATGTGAGAAGAGAGCCCCTTAAGCTCTCTAATAATCCAAATCGATGATGATGATTATTTATACTTATCTGGTGCTTTTTGTACAAAACTTTCCATGCTCTTCAGAAATGTGAGTGTTATTGCCCCCAATGAAAGCTGAGACACGGAGTGGCTATAACTTGTCAGAGATTATATGATTAGTGAGCATTGCAGTTGAAACAGAAGGTCAAATATTTTACTCACCATCGTCTGACCTAAACACTAGCTATTACTGCTTTTTGATCTTTCTTCTCATTGTCAAATGCACAATATGGACTTGTTTTCAGGGATTTTTAAGGAGTATTTTGGAATGAGGCTCACTTTTTTTTTTTTTTTTGCCATGGGTAGGGACACCCTCCACTAGCCCAGGTTGCTCAAAGCCTCATCCAGCCTGGCCTTGAACACCTCCAGGGCTGGGGCATCTACAGCTTCTCTGGGCAACCTGTTCCAGTGTCTTACCACCCTCCCAGTAAAGAATTTCTCCCTCATATCTAGTCTGAATCTGCCCTCTTCCAGTTTAAATCCATTGTCCCTCATCCTGTCACTGCATGCCCTCATAAAAAGCCCCTCCCCATCTCTCCTGTAGGCCCCCTTCAGGTACTGGAAGGCTGCTATAAGGTCCCCCTGGAGCCTTCCCTTCTCCAGGCTGAGCAATCCCAACTCTCTCAACCTGTCCTCATATGGGAGGTGCTCCAGCCCTCTTGATCATCTTCGTGGCTCTCCTCTGGACCGGATCCAACAGCTCAACATCCTTCTTAGGTTGAGGGGCCCAGACCTGGATGCAGTACTCCAGGTGGGGGTCTCATGAGAGCAGAGCAGAGGGCCAGAGCTGAAGTGCAGCTACAACTGTGTAGAGGAAGAAAATATTTCTGAAAAAAAAAAAAAAAAAAAAAAAAACCACATATTTGGGGATTCTATTTGCTGTTATATACTTTATTTTTTTAATAACCTGAGAAAATGTGACTAGACTTAAGTTCCAAGATGTGTGTTGCTATTCTTTCTAGTTTGTACTGCAGATTGTTCTATAAACTGAAGACCTAGGCCTGTTCTCATAGGTGTAGAATAGATGATTAAGAGCAAAACGATTTAACAGTGGTTCACCACAAGTATCATCAACTCACAGCAATCAGCACTTGGAATAATTCTGTAGGCAGCTCCCATGATTTTAACAGTCGTGTCCCTTAAGCTTGATGGGAGCACAACCAATCAAAATGACATTGAAAAAAATATTTAAAATCATACACACCTCTACCACTCATAACAGTTCAAGTGAGAAATGTGTCTTCACACACAAGTTTCACTGTCCCAAGAGCAGAGTTTCTGTACTCTGAACTCAGTTAATATCTATTTGTGACCAGTGGTCACAGGCATGTTGATTTATTTTTGTTTACTTTTGCTTCACCAAAAGATGACAAGTCTGTGGTTCCGAAGGCAATAAGAAGCAAAGAAAACTTAAGTCAGGGTATATTGTAGCAGCAGAACACTTAAGTGTGATTCCTAAAGACTATGTCAAGACGAGGTGTGAGAGAAATCGAACTATGAAATTTGGTAGAACTATTAGAAATTTTGGAGAGGAGTCTGTATGAACTGATACCTGATGGTTGTTTTTTGTGGTAGTTACTTCTCCATAGCTAAAAATGAATGAAATGGCATTTTAATATTAGAGTGGATTCTGTGAAAACTGACAGACTGAATTCCTGAACCTGAGATGGCATGTGGGCAGCAATGCTACAATAAAATGAATAAAATTACTCTCACAGAGCATCAGTGACTTCAATTGCATGTACTACAGGCTTAGAGGTCTGTCAACGAGCAATTCCACTGCAAGACGAGTGAGGGCACAGGACTTACAGATCATCACAGGACAAGCTCTCATGCTCAGTGGCACTACATGGATGGACTGAGGTCTTGCTGAGAAGTTTTGGAGGAAAAGGGCCAGTGTGAACACTTGAATATAGATGTCAAACCAAATAGGGTTTTCTTTAAGTTAGAAATAATCCCAGTTTTACAGCTTTTGAAGTTCCTGTTGAGTTGCTTTCTAAACCAATGAACCGATTATCTCCAAATACATTAGTAGAAACAGTATTTTGTGTTCTGATTCCGTGAGATCCTGAGTGCCTTTCCACTGCTGTTGGGAACCATTAAGTATGCTCAACTTTTTTCAGGACTAAGCCTTTTATTTTATTATTTTCTATTTTATTTTTGGCTGGTATTATCTTCATAGAGAGAATTCTTAAAAACATCATAGTTTCCCTTGTGATAGTGAGGAAAACTTTTTTAAAGAGTTTGATTTTCATTCTAAATTAAACATCAAAATGAGGAAAAAAAGGATCATGTTTTTATTTTTTTAAATAGACAGATGAAAGATTTTGTTATTAATAATTGACATGAAAGCCTTTCCTCTTGAACACTGGTATATGTAAACCTTAATAAAATCCTAAAAGTGCTTTTGTAGAACAAGAACAGTCACAAAAATCTGAATAAAGACACCTTTTCAAAGAACACGATGAGAAAGGGGAAAACTCTTAGATGTGCAGAGCAACACATTTTACATTCATGCCCTAGTTATTAGGAAGCTTTGAAGTATTCACTGTTATTGAATACAGTGTACACTGCAATTCATTTACTGCCTTCATGTGGAGCTAAAAAGTTCTAGCCAAAGTGCTCTGGCTATTTTCATGAGCGTGATAATTTGGATGCAGGGATAAAAATGGTGTTCCAGTCTAAATCTCATGTAGTACTTATCAAAGCTCACATGAAACTAAAATAATAAACCATTGGAGGGGGGTGAGTGGGTCAGGAGATGGACTTTTTTGTTCTTAGTTCTTTATTGCAAGGGATAAGAAAATAGCAGTTTACAGTGTGAAGATAATCTCCAGAAGACATTATAAATTGAAGATTCTGTCTGTCTACAGAATAAAGCAAAATCATGTTCTAACCTAGAAGAGCTCCACTGAAACACAATTGGTTGCCTTTGCTCAGGGCAATTTTAGGAGTAGATTCCAGACTATACCCAGACCATAAACCAATACTATCTTTATCTCAGTAGGATACTAAACAGATGATATCTCTTAAATCACTTGTTCTTGATTAGTTGTTCCCATCTCCTTGGGAAGTAGGGATGCTACATTACCATTGCTGAGAAAGTAACAGTAGGAAACTCATTACTGACCCAGCCCTGCTGTTTTTTCATGTTCAGCAGACCCCTGTAAAAATACCCACTGGAATTTGGTACATTGAGTAACTGTCCATCAGATTAACATTACTTGGAGTTAGTCTACCCTTATCTGACAGCTTGCTTCTTCAAACCCATTTCCATACTATCCTTTAACATATCCCAGACATGATCTGCTTCAAAAGCTGACAATACTATTTACTGCTCTGTCTCTATTCATCTCTTTATCTCTGCGGAAGCCCTCTTCCTGCCAGGTGTTACAGTGCTTGCCAATTGCTCATGTATTTGTATGGACGTACTTTCTGATGTGCTGAGATTATTACGTGTATTTTTTTCCAAGGCACTGGGTAAATGTCATAAGATAAAAACTCCTGTTGACTTTTGTTTGATTCCAACTGGCATTCCCAAGTAGGAATGTGTGCAAGCCATAACAAGCCCTTTGGAACTACCAGTCAGTATGGTCTCTGTTTTACTGGCCTTCTTTCCTCCAGATTGCTTATGATTAATCTGATATCAGTCTCTGTGTACTGCACTGCAAGCAGTTCCTATGGAAGTGAGCATAATGGAGCAGCCATTTGACTTCAGGGGAACTGCAAGTAGCAGTAGGTTAACCCATCAATTACTCCAGTACCTAGGACGACTGTTCAGTAGACGCACATTGTTTCTAACCTTCCTAAATGCAGTCTTCAGTTTCCTGTCTTCCATCCCACAGAGAGAGCATAAAAGTTCCTTTCCACCTGATACTTTGTCTCTTAAGTAGTGTAGTAGAAAATCAGCATATACTTTAATCTCTGTCTCTTTACCCTTGGACAACAAGATGGAAGGGTTGGCACACAGTTTGTTTCACCAAAATTCACTGATGCTGAAACCAGGACACCATGTTGAACCCCCTGTTGTAGAAATGCCACTACATTGTTCCTTCACTCTGGGATTGCCCTAATTTATTCGAAATGGTGAGCAGACAGCTAAATCGTAGGGTGCAGCAACAGATTATTTCCTTCTTTAAAACTGGTTTATATCTGGATTCTTTTAGGAATAATAAAATAACTAGGAAATGACTAAGAAGCTATTTCCCTAGTTATCCGTAGTCATTTCTCAGGCAATGCCTCTGATTTGTTGCAAGCCTGGAGGGGAAAAAAGGGACCCTCAGCTTTGGTAATTTCTTTTTTTTTTTTTTTTTTTTTGGGTAAAGGGGGATATTTTGTTATATTTTTTCCTTGACTATGGCCTTAAACATATTAAGGAAAATAAAATACATATTTTTAAAGCTGTTTGAATGATTGTGGCAAGTAACTGACACAACCATATTTATTTTTAAGAGTATTGTGATTTCTAGGCTGTTTGTTAGACTTCAAGCATAGAGGTAACTGAGTGCACCCATAACATTGTTACAGAGGCATTTTATCAGAAAAACAATGGACAAACTTCTTCAGTACAGCTGGCTCTACCTCTGGAAGTTGAGGATGTTTTCTGCCTAGGCTTCAAGTTCTCAGATGGCATTAAATTAGCACTAAAGTAGGAAAAAATTTAAGAGCAAGAGATTGTTTGGCTTGTAGAACTTTGATCAAATTATTTAATTTATATGTTGAGTTCACACTGACATAACACAACATTTTAGCAATAAGCTCAGTTTGAAAAGTCCCTCCTTTCCACCCAGCCCCTACCACTGCTCACTGCTACATCAGCATTTCATCTGGCTGATCCTGCAATGATGAAGCAAGGGTTGGGAACATATTTTCCCCTCTGATTTTTTTTTTCTTTTTTTTTAGTTTTAAATATTTTTTTTAAGGGCTTTTCCTTCCAACCAGACATCTTCAGGGCAATACAGCAGGACCAGTCAAACACCGGTATGTACACACTTGAGTGTATAAGGAATGACAGCACAGGGCCAGGAACAAGCTGTCAAATGTTAAATTAGTAGGAAAAAACTAACCTCCACCTATTAGGAACATTTTGAAAAAAAAATATATATCCTGTATTGTGAGGTTTCTCATTTAGGAGACTAGCTGTACAAGCCTCCCATACAGTCAACAAAAATAAGATTCTTCAAAAGGCAATTAATGATCTTACATCAGCCAAGTGACTCTTTCAGAGGGGCTGTGGAAGGCAATCAACCTAGGGTGACTAGACTTCCATATGTCTCTATATATATGCAAGCTTGCTGGCAAGCTGACACTTAGCAGCTAGAACTGCTTGCCACAGGCACCATTCAGAAGTTTGCTTCCCAGACCTTCCTGTCCCTAGGTAGAAAAAGATCTTCAGCAAGTTCCATATATCAAAATGCAGGACGAATTGAAGATACTTTATAATTATTTTTTTTAAGTATGTCTCTTAACAGAATAACCATTACCAGTCCTATGTAGACAAAAGAAGAGTCCATTTCTGTCAGGACCTGGGACAGCTGAAGTTCAGTTGGGGTGGGTGTCTGCACTTTTCCACAGAATGATCTCCCAGACAACTGAAAGATTTATTTCAACCGCAAGTAGAACAAATGGCTCCTTCCTTTTTAACAAAGATAGCTCACATCAGCTATAGGTATGGCAAGAAAGAAATTAAAAAGACTTGTAAACAAATCTCCTGACCACTGATCTTGCAGGTGTCTCTTCATTGTCTCTTTTTCATAGATGAGGGGTATTTTGGTCTGCTTTAAGCTCTTCACTCTCCTCTTTAGGGTCCAAGGAAAAGTATTTCCTTTTGCGGCCTTAGTATTTCCCTTTATTTTCGGCAACCTCTCAACATCTACAATATTTGCCCATTTCTGAGTTCTACTCTCCCAAATATCTTTCTGCCTGCCTCACCCTGTGGACTGGAAGTGTCTCCCTCAGCTGCTACTAAAACAGAGATAACTCCTATTTTCTCACAAAACTAATGTTCTGTCCTACACCAGAACAGAACAAGTGAAGCAGCCCCACTGCTGCCCAGCCACCATTTGAAAGAAGCATGACATGTCTTTTACAGCAAAAAAGCAAAACAAATTCTATCCGTCAGAACTCCACTGCCATAAAAATCTCAAGACTAGCTTAAAAAATACAGAGTTTAAACTAACTTCTTTATTAATCTGCTGTTAGAGGCTACTAGTTTTAAGGCTCACCGTGGCAGCTACTAAAGCTGGAATTGTACTGCCAGGGAAGGGGAAAAAAAAATGGAGACTTGTATGTAATTGCAAAAGTTAGGTATTAATTAATTAAGTTGGGTAGCAAGGGTCAGGGAAGGGGGGAAGAAGTAGGAATACTTCAGCAAAAAATAACAGTCAACACTTGTATCTGATCATTTTCAAACACAATTCTAACTTGTGGGAGAGCTTGCTGAAAGATGAAAGCTTAGGTGGATGGCTCTTCATATCTGGAGGAGGTAATCAACTTTAATAAGTAGGTAGTTATTTTGTGTCTTTTTTCTTTTGTAGACTATATATGCCTTTCAGATGGCAAATATTTTTGGTTCCTATTTTTGTCCTTATTTCAAAAGAGATTTAAAGATCTCGGAGGAAGCACGTTCATTTTCCATTATACTAGTTAAAACCTCTAATGAAGTTTGAGAGCAGAATTTGGCCAATAAAACATAGTTCTATATCTATGATACATATTACACAAACCCCCAAGGAACTTCAATAAATACACTTATTGAACTACAGTAACATTAAAATATGCTGCTGGGCCCCTTGGTTTCTTCTATACTAGGAGGTTTCTGAGGATTGTTGTTTACATCAGCACTTGTACAAATGGGAAATCAAATCATTAATTTATAAAATGGCATCTGGAAGTCTTAATTTCTGATTGATCTAGTTCCCTCTGGATTTTCTATGTCATCCAGCACCACAGCTTTTGAGCATAATGTAACTTAAGTAGGTTAACATCCCATGATTCAGGGCAGATTTCAGAGAGGTTTCCACCCTGCTGAATTCTTAACGAAGACTGGAGAATCAAAAAGATTCCATCTTAAATATATTTCAAGCATACCTAAAAAGCCAAAAATCTACCAGGAAAATTTTATTAGTTCATAATACTGTCTCTGGATGAGTTCCCTTTTGCAGGTTGACTCTAGGGGCTCCGTACAAACACAAGCTTTTTACTACTGCTGCTAATAGAACACGACCACTAGCTCAGGGGCAAAGGCAGGGGAGGGGGATTGGGGAAGCTGCCTATGCTGACCCCTTTTAATTTTGTACCACATTTAACTGCCTGCCATTTCTTATACACTTAGGCCTTTTCTCTCCAGCTCTCTGGTGGGGCAAGGGCATAGCGGTGTGTTTTCAGCTTGTGGTTACACTTAGGTTGTATTTTATATGGTTTGTTGGTTTGCTTTTTGGTTTTGGTTTTTTTGGGGGGGGTTTTGTTCTTTGATCTGGGCTGTGTTACTGAGCTTTAGCAGGGGCTTTTGGCCATTCCCAGATGTTCAAACTGGGTCTCATGTGGAAGGGAACAGGTGTCATTTTCTCTGAACTGGAACATTTCACAAGCACCCCTCTGCTGAGGGGTAAAGGCAGCCCTGGACATCTCTGCTCAAGGAAAATAACCTCAAAACAGTGTCATTGCTCTTCGCAGCAGTGGCACAAGCAGGCATTGGCAGTCAGGAAGTTGATCAGTAACGGACTGAAGTGATGGGGATCCCACACTTGCGCCATGTTCCTGAGCAGTCGTGACCGTTTTCCTTAGTGTGCAAAGTATAGAGGTCATGCTCTGCACCCAGGTGGTCAACGGGCTGAGCTGAGCCTCCTGCACAGCTGGCATCTGCCCTGGGGCGCTGGAGCTGCCAACGCTGCGCCGGAGCAGTGACAGTGCCCCTCTCTTTTGAGAGGGCAAATACTGGTCTCTGTTGGACTAGTGACGTTGGGTGTATCCTGCTGGGGACTGAGCAGAGGGGATGCACTTGTTCATTCAGTTGTGCTTGGAAGTGGTGGCTGAGAGCTGCAGAAGGGACACAGGGTCCCTGAAGCAGAGGATGCAGTAGCCCAGTCCAAATGGAGGCAAGTGAACGTGCAGGTATGGGCTTTCTCTGTGGTAGTCTGCTCTGGCTTTCTGTCTTCTCACAGGTACGCTTACTGTGTCACATTTATGTTTCAAGATCATTCTCTGATGAAGCAGTAGCCTCTTTTCCCCTCTGGCATTTTCATATGTGAGTGGGTTTTTTTCTTAATCCTAGATGTGTGACCTGAAACTGTGTACATTATGTATCTTTTCTGAGACTAAAGTCCTCAAAGATACCAGTGCTATGTCTGCATTAGCAAGTAGCACCATGTAAGAGGAGCAGATTTGCTGGGTGAAGCAGCTTATGCTGAGGGCCCCCATGTTTTGAGCCTTTGGGATATGAAGGCAGAGGAGAACTTGCACTAGCTCTAGCCTGGTGCTGTGAAGCAAAGGCCCATTAACAACTCAACTGCTTCTTCAAAAGTTCACTTGGAAAGTGAAGTAACTGTTGCAAGTGAAAACTGTAATGTGGATGCAGCCCCACCTTCTGTTCAGTATTTTGATCCTCCTGCACATTGGCAATGCTCTTTAAAATTAAATGGTTCTTGGGAAATTTCAACAGGCCCCTTTATTGCGTGTCAAGATATTGAGTGACAATAAAGGTTGTTGCAGGGTCAGCCATTGGGAAAGTCTTTCCAGACATCCCCTGTCTTGGCAGTTACCCCTGCCAGCTCTGTTAACTCGTATATTTTTGCTGGTTCCTGTATAACACTAGTTGTATAGCCAGCAAAAATGCAAGTCCAATCTCCATCCTCTCCCTTTTAACTAGAAATGCCACGTGTAACACAAAATCCAGTGCTCTTCTCAATACCAAATAGATTAGATATGCTGTGCTACCCTTGTCAAGGAAATTTTATCAAAGGAGGATGTCAAGTTTGTCAGCTCCTACCTTTAGCAAACCTGTGTTGCATTTTATCTTAGTCTCTACATATGTCACCATTTTTCTTATTCTGTGTTTCTCTTGTCAGACTTCTTTACCTCAGATTTATTTCTGGAAGCTTTGTAAACTAGTAAGGTCAGAAATTTCAGTGAGGGAAAGA